>NC_056731.1:1635682458-1635797458 GCF_019279795.1 Protopterus annectens | reverse complement strand
TGCTTCACTTCAGTTCCTGTTGGTAAAGACTTGCCAGTTTTGTGTTTCATGCAGTAACACTTATTTTTAAGAAAGATTGCTGTGTTTGCTTTCTAAGCATATATGTATATATAGGCTATATACTTTTACTCAAAAGTTAATTTTGTTGAATGAGAAAAAAGCTGGCATGTGTGGCATGTAGGATCAAAAATCAACAGATCCTATGTCTAAAGTGATTTAATGAAGGCGTTTAAAAAAATCAACAGATAGCAAATGTCTTTATTTCTATGTGAGACTGCTGTACAGAAGGGATCAGGGAATTTTTCTTTCCTCACTGTAGCATGATCTTGGAGTTGGTATATATAATTAGCAGTGGGGTGTGGGGAAAAAACATCTTTTTGAATTTTTTTGTAATGATTTAGATTTGTGTCAAATCAGCTGATGTTTGATGTTTTGAGCAAATGAATTACCAATATACACATACACACACTCATATATGTGTGTGTGCATGTGTCTTTGTGTACGTGCATATAACACACACACACACACACACACACACACACACACACACACACACACACACACACACACACATGCCTGTGAGTACAGAGGCAGACACAAACGAGCACACACATGTGTGTGTGTATATATATATATATATATATATATATATATATATATATATATATATATGTGTATGTGTGTGTGTGTATTCTATTGTTATGTTGGATGTTTGACAAAGAACTGCGACTGTATTACTTGTATGGTAATCAGTTATGGGGGAAACTAGTGGCAGTGTACCTTTGAGATACAGCAAGTCGATTGTTGCATTGTCTATCACTGCTCAATATTTCGCACAACTGGTTAGATCAGACCATAAACTAATCACCCTGGATGTCCATACCCCACCACCACCCCCAACCAAGGAAACCACAGTGAAAAACTTTTCTAAAGCAAACTTCACCTTACTTAAGGCAGAGGTGGTAAGCTTCACAGCCCCCATGCTAAAGGATAACACTGCCCAAGATGCAGAATCCTTTACAATTGAACTCTATGAGCACCTACAAGGATGCATGGATCGTGCCATCCCTAGCAAAACCAAGACTCACTCCCCTAAGAGAAGGAAACCAGACTGGTAGACCCCTGCCCTAAACAGGTTATGCAACAAAAGGAGGAAACTAGTTCAGAATAAAAGCAAATCCCAAGAAAGAAAGACATGCCTGATCAGTATCAGTAAGAAACTAAGGTCCCTCATAAAATCATCCAAGGCTAACTTCGAAAGAAAAATAGCCAAGGATTCAAAAGATAACCACAAAGCCTTCTTTTGCTATGTCAAGAATCTAAGTGGCAACTCTCAGATATACTCTGAGCTAGTGCAAAATAGCACAAAATATACTGAACCTACTGATATAGCCAACATCCTGGCAGATAGATTCAGTGCAAACTTCACCTCCCTCTCACCTTCAAAAGGGCCCACAACAATACCAGAAAAGTGTAATGTCCCAGAAATCACAGAAGCACAGGTGAAAACAGCCCTTTCAAAAGCCAAAAACAGAGCATCAATGGGGCCAGATGGTGTCCCAGGCTGCGTCTTGCATGAACTACAGAACAAACGAATCCCCCACCTAAACACGCTGTTCAACCTCAGCCTCTCCACAGGCTACGTGCCCATAGAATGGTGCACAGCAATGGTTATTCCATTCCACAAAGGAGGGGCCACAACTGACCCAGGTAACTATTGCCCCATAAGCCTGACTAGCCTGGTCTACAAGGCTATGGAGCGCATCATCATAGAACTCATTAACAAAGACATTGGGAACCTCCAAACACTTGACCTGACCTAGTTCGGCTTTGTTAAGGGCAGATCATGCCTACTAAACCTGGTTGACTTCTTCAAGACAGTCACTAACGCCAAAGACGAGGGAAAGGTGGTTCACACAGCCTACCTTGATCTTGCCAAGGCATTCAACACCATTTCTCACTCGGGTATTATAGAAAAGCTTACCAGCCTGAACATAAACCCCTACATCACAAGATGGGTTGCCAACTGGCTTACAGACAGAATTGACACGGTAAGAATAGCGGCCTCCAGGTCCGATTCTAAACCAGTCACAAGGGGTGTCCCACAAGGCTTGGTTATGGGACCCCTACTGTTCGGCATATATTTCTCAGAAGTACAGGCAAACACAGGAGGACTATGGCTAACCAAGTTCGCTGATGACTGCAAACTGGGAGCCATAATTGACTCTCCGGCTGACACAGACATCCTTCAAAAAGGCCTTACTGAGACAGACACCTGGTGTCAAAGTCATGGCCTCGAGCTAAATGCCAAAAAATGCATAGTCATCCCATTTGGGAAAAACAAAACATCCATGAATTACCACATAGGTGGCAGCCCCCTTAATACAGAAGAGGTAATAAGAGATCTGGGGACCCAGGTAGGTAGTAATCTCTCCTTTGACAATCATATTGCCAAAGTAGTTAGGAAATCCGTCTATGTGGCCCATCTAATTACTAAGGTGTTTGCATCTAGAAATAAAGAGGTTATAGTGCCCCTCTACTCGTCACTCATCAGACCCATCATAGAGTACAATGCCCCATTTGGGATGTACCTCACAAGACACTTACAACAGCTGGAAAGACCATGAAAGCACCTCACCAAGAGGATTACTGGCCTCAAACATATGTCCTATGCAGCCCGACTGAAAAAACTCTGGCTGTGCTCAGTGACATATCGCTTACTCAGAGGTGATCTCTGCCTGACTTACAAAGCCATGTCCAACTCAGAATTGATGGACATGCTCCACCTAAAGAAATCCAAGTCACTGCGAGCCACGCGCTCTAGTGAGCTAAACTTCACCACAACAATAAATACAACATGGTGGAGGGATAGATTCCTGTCACAGAGACTCCTCTTGCTTTGGAACAAAATTCCTAACTACATTAGGCAGAGCCCCTCACTAACTCTCTTCAAGAGAAGCCTTAACGAGTGGATGGGTAACAAAAAATACATCCCTGGGATCACTTCTTTGGCTCTACTCGACAGAGGCTCAGTTAATTAATCAATGGAGCGGCGAAAGCCGATACACTCTGGCTAGGCTTATAAATGCCCTCGGGCAGATAGCCTAGTACCTGCCTATGAAGCTATTAGAAATTTCAGGTTTTTTCTGTCATTAAATATAATGTTTATTGACATTCCCCTCATTTCTGTAAGAATAATAGGGATGGAGTATATCACTCTCTGTTGTCCTGTTTACCTCTGTTTTTTGCAAGTTCTTTCAAGATATTTTCTCTTTTGAAATTATTGGGATCAATCCCATTTATCCTGGGCACTCCTGATACATTATTTTGATGAAGTATTGTTTCTTCTTTTGTGAATACTGAACACAAGTATTAATTGAACAGCCATGCCTTTTTATACTTATTTTCCTGCCCACTCCTGTTCTATTTTGGTTAGCATCATTATCGCTTTGTGTTTCTTTGCTACCTTATGTAACCTTAAAAAATGTAACTCCTTTCTTAACAGAACTGGTTAGCTTTTCCTTTGCCAGAACCTTTGCTTTCCTGTTAACACCACCATTGTTCTTATCTTTTAATTCAGTAATGCAGAGCTACTTATCTCCTTCATAAAATTTAATGACCACAAACTCCTTTGCATATTTCTTCTATATATTACACTAGAAACAATAAATCCATCCCTGAAGACATCTTTTACTGGATCTCACAAAATATTGCCAATGAAACAGTTATCCTTGGTGATAACAACATCAGTTGGAATGCTTCCACATCTATCTATCATTATAGCAACAACCGTTATGGCTTCATTATTAGCTTATTACTTCTCCTACTCCCTATAACAAATCCCAGGGATCTAGTCCCATTCTTTACTGGATTCTCTCTTTGCAACTACACTGCATCAGGAGCGCTTCCTGACTCATCGACTGATCACTGTCTTACATATGCTATCAGATGTAATAGCATGCCAAACAAATATACGTAAATACTTGTAATCTCTCAAAGTTTAACCTTGAATCATTTTTAGCTGCTCTGAACTCAGTTAACTGGACTATTATAAAAGCCTTGCCTCTAGACAAGACAGTAGAGAGGTTCATTTTAACTCTTTTTAAACATTTTAACTTTGCATTACTGCATAGGAAAGAGTAAAATTTAACTTTGCCCCTTGACTTACTAATCATAGTAGAAGTATTGTGTAAAACAGAAATGAAGCATGGAAAGAATGGCAGAGATTAAAACTATATAAAACCTACAGCACTTTAAAGAACTTCATAATGATACCAAAAAGCAAGTCAAGCTTGATAAGAAAATATATGATTTACAAAATAAGCATAGATGTAACCCAAAAAAATGTTGGTCATCCATTAAACAAATTTTACACTGAAGAACTAACAATAACTTTAACCATTGTTCCAATAAATGCCCTGAAAACAGCCACCAAGTTTAACTCATACTTCACTGACAGCATTGTTGCCCTCACCAATGAATCCTTTCCTGTATTCTCTGACTCATATCTACCCCATCCACTAATAACAGTAAAACCATTTGTTCCTTCCTTCATTTAAAAAAAAAAAAAAAAAATATATATATATATATATATATATATATATATATATATATATATATATAGATCCAGGACTATTGAACAAAAGTTCAATAGTCCGAATCCACAATCACCGAACACACTTTAATGAAAGCGCTTTCACGAAAAAAAGCGCTTTCTTTAAAGTGTGTTTAAAAAAAAAAAAACATTACTTTTACATTTTTGCAGGGGGGCAAGCCCCCCTGCACCCCCCCTACTTAAATATTCTCACTCCGAGGTCGCACTACAGTGGGGGAAAGGGAATTATCCCTTATCCCTACTGTAGTGTGATCTCCGCAACAGGCATTCCTACGCGAAAGTGCCTTTCGGTGAAAAGCAGTTTCGCGCAAGTATGCCCGGCCGAATCTGTTTCAGTTATGTTGCCATTCGGTGATCCGTATGGATCCCAAATATATACATATATATATATATATATATATATATATATATATATATATATATATATATATATATAATCCAAACTTAAACCCTGATCACCCTCTGCAGATAACCTTCTGTCAGAATACCTTAAAATTGCTGCTAACGCCATTGCTTATCCAGCTACAAGGTTCTATCTATCTAGAAAATTTAGAAAAGATTATACAACATGCCTTTAACTCTATTGAAAACTTTTGTAGCAACCAACTCCTTCTTAATCCAAAGAAAAACAAACATTTTATTTTTCCCCAAATCACTTGCCCACAAGAAAAATAATTTTAAGATCACATCTTTAAACAATACATCGATTGAACTGCTGGGGGTTACAATAGATGACATCCTCAAATATGACCTTTGAATACAGAGCAATGTAAAAAACAAGGAATGCTGTATAGAGAAAAAAATTCCTTACTGCATCCACTGGAGTCACTCTTGCCACTACTTACTCCCTTCTCTATTGTATGGTTATCCTCCCATTTTGTCTAACCTCCATGCCACCCTAAAATCTAAATTACAACAGTGTTACAATAAGGTGCTTAGATTTGTAGTTCATACAAGTCACTAAAAACTCTAAATTGGCTAAAATTGTCCCAACAACTAAATTACACCCAACTGCTCTTAACACACTAAGTTACATTTAATCCCACTTCCTGCTCAGCTGTAAGTACAGTTCTTCATCACTTCTTCCAAAATTGTCACCTTTGAACTTCTGACAAAAGTCTACTTGACATCTATAAGCCTTCCAAAAATTGATGTCAAAGTCTGGACTCACACTGTGTAGTAAATGTCTGGATGTGATTCCTACACCAGTCACGACAATGTGTAACATTCATAGATTTAAGCTGCAACTAAAAGAATTCTTCTGTGACTCTTGGCTTTCCCTTACTCTTAATCTTGCTTTTACTCATTGTTTCTATGGCTCCCATATCTATTCCACTTACTAGCTCTAACAAACATTTTTCTCTCTCTTTCTCCTTCCCCTTATCCACTGTTTGAATTTTCTACTTTGACATTTGCTTTACAAGTGAGTAATAAACTCTCACACTTATAACATGTCAGCATGTTTAAATGCTACATGATATTGTATTTTTCTAGTTTTAATGATGGTATATGTGTATCATCCTAAATGTAATGTGTATTAGTATTTGTATTTATCTATGTATTTACAGTATATTGTAATATGATGCCAATTTTCACCTGCATATATGTATATTTTGTTCTTTTATTTGTAGAGCCTTTCTCTACAGGCCCTGCTGAAAATGGATAAAATTACCAGTTGGACTTTCCTGGTAAACAAATGTCAGCAAATAAATAAATAAATAATTTGCAGACCACTATCTCTCTCTTTTTTAAGTCATACTTCTGCATTCAGTTTTTGCAGTTCCATTTTACTTAAATTGCATCTCGCCTATTATTCTCTATTCCCCTTTCTTTCTAAATCTCCTATTCTGATTTTTTTCCTGCATCTCCCCTTTGTGTGGCTTTCATTGAGGAACTCCTTTCTTGCAAGTCCCTGTCCATTTTTCCTTCCTTCCATCCTATCTTCTGGATCATATGTGTTTCACAGTTACGTTTATCTTGTTCCATCATGGTCTGTCTTGCCTTCTTCCTCCTTTTTGCAACACTATGGCTGGCATTCATAGTCATTTGCACAAATGTGATAGGGATATCCCTGATGTTTACAAGATTCATAGAGGATATTTACACTAATACAAAATGCCTTAACTCTTTACACCCTAGTGACACCTCCAGGTGTTTCTGCAGTTACATCCTACTGACGCCTTTAGGTGTCAAGTATTGCTTGTTCATATTTGTATGAATAATTCCAAAACCATGCTATGTACTAAGCATTAAAATATTTTATCTTAACGCTTACACAATGGCAAACACAGCTGCATTGATATATGACCTCTGTAAAGTGCAGATAAAGAAATAATAATTGTTGTTTGTGTAATATTTATTTATATTTTCATAACATTCATGTTTTTCTAAATATCTTGACCACCAAGTTGCACAGATAGAACTGCTTAGCCTCATATGAAACCTCTTATCTGGATAAAGAAAATGTTGTTGACAGTAAGTGTGTAACTTAAGTGACTGCTGAGATATTGTATGTTGTTTATAAAATATTGTCAATTTAATAGTTACTATGTTTATGATGATTTATAAAATCTAGTTTAAGACCTAAACTCTAAAGAATACTACCATGATAAAACATAACTTGCGCTGAAGAGTTTGACATTTACATTTCTTTTGTAACCCCTGTGGTTCCAGAGATATGAACGTTTGATTGAAATGTGAGGACATTAATCTGATTTTATCAAAAAAGTAGGCTTCAGTCATTGGAAGTTACAGTACAAACTTCCAGACCTCCATTGCAGAGAATGAGTTAAGTATAATGAGATGCAAATAAGAAATTTTGTAAAGTGGTGTAGGGTAATGAGGTATTTTTGCAATTCATAGTCCAGTACCTGTACAGTATGCACATCCCTTGTTAAATGCAGTGCTTTGGCTTTCATATCCGAGTTGCAATCCATGAATTTAGCCCCAGCCATCCATTTGCAGCTTGTCTAAGTATGCACAAGCACTTCAATGACACACAAATGAATTACTTCCCATGCAACCCCTTCAGTAACTTGTCTAAGTATGCACAAGCACTAAAATGACACAAAATAAATTATTTTTCCCAGCGTGCACTTCTGAGTTTGTCCAAATATGCACAAAAACAAAAATGAATCATTCCCCAAACAATCCCTTCAGTAGTATGTCCAAATATGCACAAGCACAACAATGAAACATTTGCCCATTGATCCCTTCGGCAGTATGTCCAAGTATGCACAAGAACCAAAACGAAACAGGATTTACAAGATGGCTGCACATGAGTAACAGCTTAATTTCAGTTCGCCCAAAGTTCATAGGTTCATAGGTTCATAGGTAGATACTAGGCTATTGGCCCTAGGGCCTATATAACCGTAGCCAAACAGTACACTGGCTTTTGCCACCCAAGAAAATTATTTTCTTGTGCCCCTGTCAAGCAGAGCCACAGAAGTGATCCCCGGGGTGAATTTCCTATCTCCCATCCAATCATCAAGATTTTTCTTGAAGAGTGCTAATTAGGAGCTTTGTTTGATATAGATAGATAGTTTGTTCCAGAGTATGGGAAGTCTCTGAGATAGGAATCAATCCCTCCAGCATGTTCTATTTATTGTGGTGACAAGGTTTAGGTCCCTAGAGCATGTAGCTCAGAAGGATTGGGATTTCTTTACGTGGAGCATGTCCAACAGCTCTGGGTTTGACATAGCTTTGTATGTTAGGCAGAGATCGCCTTTGAGTAGGCGATATGTGACAGAGTAAAGCTAAAGTTTTTTGAGACGGTCTGCGTAGGGCATCTGTTTGAGGCTGGTAATCCTCTTTGTGAAGTATTACTGTGGCCTTTCCAGTTGTTGTAGATGTCTTGTGAGGTACATACCAAAAGGGGCTTTGTACTCTATAATGGGTCTAATGAGTGATGAGTAGAGGGGAACAATGACCTCTTTTTTCCTGGATGAGAAACCTTTTGTGATGAGGTGTGCCACATAGAAGGATTTCCTGACTACTGTGGTGATGTGATTATCAAAGGAGAGATTACTGTCCACCTGTGTCCCAAGGTCTCTTATCACACATTCGGTGTTAAGTAGATTGCTGCCTATGTGGTAGTTCATGGGTACAAAGTTTTTACCAAAAGGGATGACAATGCACTTTTTGGCATTGAGCTTGAGGCCATGGCTTTGACACCGGGCATCTGTCTCAGTGAGGCCCTTTTGTAGGATGTCCACATCGTTAGGAGATTTGATTATGGCTCCTAGTTTGCAGTCATCTGCAAACTTTGTTAGCCAAAGACCTTCTTTGTTAGCCTGTACTTCAGAGAAAAAAAATTCCGTTGAGTCCTACTACTACGCTATCTTCTCTGTAAAACAACGAAAAATACAGAGGAAACGCAGTGCAGGCTCCAGATAAACAGTGTTTATTATAAAACAACTCGCTGAGATGAAAAAAGTTTAAAAATAATTCCAGACCAATGCATCAGTAAATATACTTCCAAGATAAAACTTTAAAGTTGAACAAAGAGTTGAGCGCTATCACATACATAATGTAGACTTTCTCAGAATTAAGGTATTCAGGTGCTACAGTGTTTAAATAACTTTTTTGGCACCAAATGTTAGTGACAGCCCTTAAAGTCACATCGCTCCATTATTTAAATATAACACTGAGCATCCTGTTGTTGTTACATCCACACAATATTAAATCTTTATATTCCACTGTTTCATTACATTACAATAAATCAATAATTAAAAACATATGTATAAAAAATGTATGAATAAAATATATTATTTGAAATAATATATTAATTAAGAAACCATTTATGCACTGTATCTTATACAAGAACCACATTTGGATGTGTATACCTTAATGTGATGACTTCTCAGGGGCTACTATTCTCTGCTTTATGTAAAAATAAACCTTATAAACATTATGTAGGTGAAAGCGTTTAACTCTTTGTTCAACTTTAAGGTTTTATCTTGGAAGTATATTTACTGATGTATTGGTCTGGAATTATTTTTAAACTTTTTTCATCTCAGCGAGTTGTTTTATAATAAACGCTGTTTATCTGGAGCCTGCACTGCATTTCCTCTGTATTTTTTCGTTGTTTTACAGAGAAGATAGTGTACTTCAGAGAAGTAGATACTAAACAGGAGAGGACCTAGGACTGACCCTGTGGTACTCCACTTGTCACTGGTCTGAAGGTGGATTTAGAGTCTGCTACTTTCACAGTGTGGGTTTGGTCACTGAACCAGTTGGCAACCCATCTTGTGACATAGGGATTTATACCTAGTTTAGTGAGTTTGTCTATAATTCCAGAGTGAGGGATGGTGTCAAAAGCCTTGGCGAGATCTAGATAGGCTGTGTGTACCACCTTATCCTCATCTACAGCTTTGGTGACCGCTTGAAAGAAGTCTATTAGGTTTAGGAGACATTATCTGCCTTTTACATACCCAAACTGGGTAGGGTCCAGAGTTTGGAGATTACCAATGTCATTGTTTATAAGTTCCATGATGATATACTCCATAACCTTGCAGACCAGGCTCGTCAGGCTAATGGGGCGGTAGTTCCCGGGGTCTGTGGTGACTCCCCCTTTGTGGAGTGGGATAACTGTTGCTGTGTGCCATTCAGTGGGCACAAAGCTTGAGGTGAGGCTATGATTGAACATGGAACTTAGGTGGGGTGCCAGTTCGTTCTGTATTTCATGTAGAACGCAGCCTGGGATGTTGTCAGGTCCTGTGGATGCTGTGTTCTTGGCTTGTGAGAGAGTGTTTTTTACCTGTGCAGCCATGATTACAGATACTTTGCATTCTTACGGTATAGAGATGGGCCCTTTAGGGGATGAGAGAGGGGTAAAGTTAGCACTGAACCTATCTGCCAGAATGTTGGCAATATCAGTTGGTTCTGTATATTTAGTGCCATTGTGCTGTAACTCAGAGCAGATCTGAGTGTTGCCATTGAGATTCTTGACATAGCTATAGAATGCTTTGTGGTTGTCTTTAGAATCAGTGGCAATTTTGTTTTTGTAACTAGCTTTGGAGGATTTTATGAGGGATCTCAGCTTCTTACTGAGGCTGACCACGGAGTTCCTCCAATCATGGGATTTTACTCTTTTTTGCAACAGTTTCTTTCTTCTGTTGTAGAGTTTGCTTATAGCAGGGGACCACCAGATTGGCTTCCTTTTTTTTGAGGATAGCATCTTGGTTCTGTTAGGGATTGCACTATCCATGCACTCGTGTAAGTGCTTATAAAGTGCAATTGTATAGGATTCAGCAGTTGTATCTCTATTGTCCATCAGCATGGGTGTCGTGAAGTTTGCCACTTCTGTCTTAAGAAGCGTGAAGTTGGCTTTGGAGAAATTTTTTACGGTGGTTCCCCTAATGGGGGGTGGGGCTGGGATGTGGATGTCTAGGGTGATTTGCTTGTGGTCGGATCTGACCAATGAGGAATTGACCTCTGGTGTGGAACACCAGTTGCCCATGTTGGTAATGACCAGGTCTAGGATATTGCTGCCCCTGGTGAGGGTGTAGATAAGCTGATCCAAGGCATTGGAATTTATGAATTCCAGAAACCGTTGAGCACAAGAGTTGGTGCATGAGTAGTTTTCCCAGTTAATGGTGGGGTAGTTGAAATTGCCCATTATTAGGGTGTTAGGTTGTACCCTAATATTTTCCAGTGTATCAAGAAATGAGTAGTGGGAATCTTGGGGCATGGTGGGGGATCTGTAGCAAGTTACAATTTGCATTGCGGTCTTTCCCAGAGTTAGTTGCACTTGGATAATCACAGATGCATTATGCTGAGCAACTAGCCTGGAGGTGTGGATATCCTTAATGAATATGGACACTCCTCCACCTTTAGTGCTTCGGTCCAAGTTAGGTGGCCGAAGGGTGTGGTATGAATTATAGCCTGGTAATGCAGGGGTGCTCTCTGGAGCCTTGAACCAGGTCTCTGTCACTGCACAGATGTCGATGTTCTCCATTTTAAGGAGTGCCTCGAGTGAGTGCATTTTGAGGTTTAGACTTCTAGCATTGAGTAGCATTACCCTCAGAATTTGCTTGCTTTTACCTGTTATGGTGGTGAATTTGTCATTTGAATCTTGCTTAAAAAAGGCAATATATGGGTGGCAAGAGCCTTAGCCAGTATCTGGAATCCCAAGGGTGACAGGTGCAGGCCATCTCTGGCAAAGCATTGTGGTTTGTCGATCATGTCATCCCAGGCAGACAGATACTGGAACCCCTTAGAATGACACCAGAAGCTTAGCCAATTGTTGAAGTCAATCATTTTGTCCTTGTACTGTGGTATCATTCTGGGTGATGGCAGGATGCTACTCAGGGCTAGAGTCATACCTGCCTGGGCTACAAGATCAGAAAGCTCCTCCATGTCTCTTTCCATGTAGTCCAGGGAGGTACATCTCAGGTCATTCACACCAACATGGACAATGACAGAGTCATATTTGTACTTGCTGTGGAGTGACCTGAGTGCATGCATTATGTGGCGGATCCTGGCACCTGACAGGCAGCTGACAGTGACTTTCTCCTTGTTTAGCCTGGTGAGTGGAACATCAGTGTGCCTGACTATAGAGTCACCTATGACTAGAGTGTTAGGTACATTGTTATGCCTTATGGGCTGTGGGTGAGTGGCACACTGAGTTTGTGGGCTATGTGTCATTTGGGTTGTGTTGGGGGGTGGAGGTTGCTTGCGTTTCTGCTTTGGAGATCCCTGTTGCTTGGGTAGATTTTTTTTGGGAGCCTGCATGAATGTAGGTGTGTGTTTTGTGTTTCTGTGTGTGTGTTTTGGTGGTGTAGGTTTTGAGGGACTATGTGATGAGTGTGGTGTGGTGCAAGTGTTTACCTTCTCCTCTTGACTGTCTAGTCCAGTCTTGGGTGAAGAGAGCTTTGCTTCCAGTTTGGTTATATAAGTGCATCTCTCACAGGTTGTAGTGTTGGGTGGTAGGAGGAGAGGGTTGTCTATGTACATGAGGCAATTGCTGCATTGCCCCAAGATGCACAGATTCATCAGGTAGACAGGAGAAAACACTGGGAGCTGACCCTTAGACATGCCTGGATAGGTGCTTATTTATTAAGTACTAAAAACTGCTTTTCTCTAGAAAAGTGAGGAAAGTTGAGTGCTGTAGTAATTTGTAGCTTATTTAGTGCTTACAATGAGTTCTGAACAAGTGCTGAGCTCAAAGAAACAGATTTGAGTGCTGAAACTAGAAAACTGGCTAGTTCTAAGAAACACAATTAAGCTAGAAGTCTTCCCTCCAACACATAAAGGTTTGGGGGCTCAGAAACTTACAAACAGTCCTGGATGCAGCAAATTTGGACTAGACAACTTATAGGAAAGGCAGGAAACAAGCTTAGAAAAAATATTTTATTTTTTTTGTAAAGTGGAAAGGGGAAAGGAGGAGCAGAAGCTAACTGGGTTGCCCTTCTCAAATGTTGTCCCTGGAATAAGTAGAATGAGGTAATGATACTAGACTGGGAGGAGTGTCCCAGATCAAATTTACAGTAGGGGTGGGCAACTGCAAAGCCACCAAGTACAAAAACAGGATACCAAGACGGAGGGAGGGTGGGAAACAAAAATCAGAGCAAACAAACCCAACCAGATGCTTAACAATTGTAGAAAATTATACTTAATACCTCACACACAGTGAGTAAAATAAAAGTGCTGTAAATAACTTAGAAATAAGCAAAAAAAAAACAGGATACTTAATGTTATATATCTCAGATTCGTTAGCTCAGAGCCCTTCCTATGACTTCCTCCGATTATCTCAGTGTGAAATGGCAGAAACAGTCACTAGTAACAAAGTTGAAACCTGAAACAACTTTAAAAAAAAAAAGATTGAAAGAACCAATGAGGTGCTTATTCCAAGGTGTAGTCCAGGCAACCCCAGTCAGCCAATGACCACAAACAATTCACTCTCACTGAAATGCTATACTGGCCTTGGCTAAGCTATGATGACCTGTGACATGTGCTGACACACACAGCCTCTACTAACAAACAACTAGGCCCAAAACACAAGCCTGAGTATAGACAATGCTACACTACCAGCACTACTTAGGTAGAAAAAACTGCAGAAATGTTTAAACAGATAAAGGATCAAGGAGACTCAAGAGAATGCTTTTAAATGCAAACAAGTTATATGATACACTCCTAGCAGGAAATCAGAACAAACAAACCCAATCAGATGCTTAACAATTGCAGAAAATTCTACTTAATACCTCACATACAGTGAGTAAAATAAAAGTGCTGTAAAGAACTCAGAAATAAGCAAAAAACAGGATACTTAATGTTATATATCTCAGATTCGTTAGGTCAGAGCCCTTCCTACGACTTCCACCGATTAGCTCAGTGTGAAATGGCAGAAACAGTCACAAGTAACAAAGTTGAAACCTGAAACAACTTTAAAAAAAAGCTTGAAAGAACCAATAAGGTGCTTATTCCAAGGCGTAGTCCAGGCAACCCCAGTCAGCCAATGACCACAAACAATTCACTCTCACTGAAATGCTATACTGGCCTTGGCTAAGCTATGATGACCTGGGACATGTTTACTAACAAACAACTAGGCCCAAAACACAAGCCTGAGTATGGACAATGCTACACTACCAACACTACTTAGGTAGAAAAAACTGCAGAAATGTTTAAACAGATAAACGATCAAGGAGAGTCTAGAGAATGCTTTTAAATGCAAACAAGTTATATGATACACTCCTAGCAGGAAATCAGAACAAACAAACCCAACCAGATGCTTAACGATTGTAGAAAATTTTTTCCAATGTTTCAATGGAAAATGCTTGAGATTCAGAAAAAAGCACAAGAGTTGACTTGAAGAACTAGGAGTACATTGGCAATGACACAGATACTGGATTTGGGAGAGGGAGATCAACAGGAATAAAGCTAGCAACTCAAAAATTGACAAGTAAATGTGGGATTACAAAGCATTAATTATATTTGTGAAACATGACAGAACAAGAAAACCTGGAAATCTTTTACTTTTTTGACTTTGTTAAACTGTAGGGGACTCTAAAACATATGTTGTACTTCATGCCATTAATGTTTGGAAGAACATTTAGGAGGAGAAAGGAGGAAATAAAGAGTTAACTGCAAGTAATAATTTTTTTCTTAATAGTAGTGATTATATAATGCATGATATAATTTGCCTGCTGTAAAGTAAAGTTTTCTGTTATTTTCAAGTGTAATGGAGATACTAAAGTACACAAGTGCCCCTGTTTTTTTCTTCTTTCTTTCTCCTTGTTCAGTTTTAAGAAATGTAGACAGTGCAGCACAAAGAAAGAAGAAAAGGCTGGTCAAAAAAAGCAGGACACAAGAAAAACGGATGTGCTTTATTTCACTCTTGGCAAAAATCATGGGTATTCAGAATCACCATATAGCTGAAACACCTGATTTTCATAAGGGTCATGTGCATATACCCATGTGCCTCTAATACAAGAGGTTTGAGGGGTCACTCAGTAGAAATTCTAGCATGGCTAGAATTTTCTCTTAGTTTTTACTGATTGCTTTTTTCTGTGTGACCTTGTCACTCATTGTTTTAGTTTGTTAGTTGGGATATTTTGCAGACACCCTAATGGTAATGGACATCAGCTGGGTATAACAGCCCTGTGTTTCTAATACTTAATCAAACAGTCCACTTTTGCTGTGCTGATAAGGCCATGACAAGACCAAAACATGCATACCTACAGCTAGTGGGGTTTGGCTTTATTGGCCTGAAATTGTACATTAAGTGACTTAAAAAGAAAAAAAAAGCATGGGCATTCAGAATCGCCATATAGCTGCAACACCTGATGTTCATAAGGGTCATTTGCTTATATCCCATGTGCCTCTAATACAAAAGGTTTGAGGGGTCACTCAGTAGAAAGTCTAGCTTGGCTAGAATTTTTTCTTAGTTTGTACTGATTGTTTTTTCAGTGTGACCTTTTCACTCATTGTTTTAGTTTGTTAGTTGGGATATTTTGCAGACACCCTAATGGTAATGGACATCAGCTGGGTATAACAACCCTGTGTTTCTAATGCTTAGTCAAACAGTCCACTTGTGCTGTGTTGATGAGGCCATAAGAAGGCTGAAACATGCATGTCCACAGCTAGTGGGGATTGACTTTATTGGCTTGAAATTGTCCATTAAATGACTTAAAAAGAAAAAAGTCATGGGCATTCAGAATTGCCATATAGCTGAAAAACCTGATGTTCATAAGGGCCATTTGCATATATCCCATGTGCCTCTAATACAAGAGGTTTGAGGGGTCACTCAGTGAAAATTCTAGCTTGGCTAACATTTTCTCTTAGTTTTTACTTATTGTTTTTTTCTTTGTGACCTTTTCATTCATTGTTTTAGTTTGTTAGTTGGGATATTTTTCAGATTCCCTAATGGTAATGGACATGAGCTGGGTATAATAGCCCTGTATTTCTAATCTTTAGTCAAACAATCCACTTGTGCTGTGCTGATGAGACCATAACAAGGCTGAAACATACATGTCCACAGATAGTGGGGTTTGGTTTATTGGCCTGAAATTGTCCATTAAATGACTTAAAAAGAAAAAAAAGTCATAGGCATTCAGAATCACCATGTATCTGAACCACATGATGTTCATGTAGGTCATTTGAATATATCCCATGTGCTTTTAATACAAGAGGTTGGAGGGGTCACTCTGTGGAAATTCCAGCTAGAATTTTCTCTTAGTTTTCATTCTTGCATATGGGAATGATTGGATTAAGGCCCTTGACTTGATCTAGTAACAAGTTTTAAGAGAAAGCAAATAAAAAAGAACATTGTCTAGCAAGCAAACAAGTGATTGTTGAAACAACTCGGTATCTGGTTCTCATGTCTCCATGGAGACAATCTGATAAACAGCAATAGAAACAGAATACTTATTTCTTTCAATGGCTGGGAGATAATGCTTTCTGGAAACATTCAAGTGTTTTCTCAATCAGGGAGAGTAATAAAGATAAGAAAAAAAACAAACAGCATTTAATAAAATCAGAGGATGTTTCATTTGTCTTTCCATAGATAACAGTCCTTTTAGGTTAACCCAAATCTGTGAGTCTGGCTGTCAGTCTGGGACAGTTGTCTCTATTAGGAGGGTAAAACTTCAATATTTGAAGGTGTACATAGTTTTGTGTGTTATTGTTAAGTGAATAGGTTTGGGGTTGTATTGGGGGTGTGTTTGTTTTTTAATTTGAGGGCTTTCAATGAAACAAAAAGTTTTGTAAGATGTGACATAGGCTCAAATGGATATAACAAGAAACAACTGTATAGAAAATCAGCCAGCCAAACATTACTGTATGCATGTAGCACAAAAGTTGGAGCTAGACATGTAACAAAAAAAGCTGTTACACATAAAATGAGGGAATAATAATGTTCTAACATTATGATGCTTTCTATATTATCTTTAAATGAACATGGTCTCACAGATATATTTATATACAAAAAGAAAGAC
Organism: Protopterus annectens; assembly: GCF_019279795.1. Lineage (NCBI taxonomy): Eukaryota > Metazoa > Chordata > Ceratodontiformes > Protopteridae > Protopterus > Protopterus annectens. The sequence continues at coordinate 1,635,780,409 of NC_056731.1, read as the reverse complement.
TAGTGAACTATATTAAAAATGTAGAGTGTAAATAGCTGTGCTACAGGAGACATATTTGGAAAGAACTGAATATGTGAATTTGATAAAGAAGGGTTTTCAGGATGGTTAGTCAGCAGAATAACTGGGACAAAGGAAAATAGGAGTATTTATATTAATTGCAAGAGGAGCTCCAATAGTGATAGAAATGGATAAAAAAATAATAATGGTTGATTTGTAGTATTTAGTGGGTACTGGCAAGACAGGAGGATTACACTGACAGGTATTTATATTCCCACCTAATACTGCTATAATGGAGCTTAAGAAAATTCTTGGAGAAATAATCAGCCTTCCGCAAAGAATATTACTCATAAGCGGGAAGTGGAATTTGATTTGCAACAGTGAAGATGTATCTGGTGGGCCCAGAAGGAAAACATAACAAAGGAGGGTAGATTGTTGAAAAACTTTATGAAAATATTTGTCATAGAAGATGTGAATTCAGTAGTAGGAGTTTGGAGTGAATTTACATATTATTCCCCAAGATACAAAAACTGGTCTAGACTAGATAGAGCATATAGTTCTCAGGAGCATATGCATTTAATTGGAATTTCTGATATGCATCCAATAACTATTTCAGATCATGCACCAATAATGACTAAATAAAAATGCAGGGTAATGAAATAAACATGAGACACTGGCACTTTCCCACCTATCTGTTGAGAAGAGAGGAATTTAAGGAATGGGTAGTGGACACTATTCTGGCGTTATTAGAGAAGATAACAATTTCTTCTGAAAATGTAGCTAGGGATTGGGATAAAATTAAAGTGGAGTTTAAAAAAATGGTGGAAATAAAAGAAAGAGAGATATATAGATAAGAAGCAACAAAAACATTTAGAGGGACTGACAAAGGTTAAAGTATTGCAGAATAGGGGGAATCTCAAAGAACAAGAAAAGGAGCAATTGCAGAATGCTAAACAGAAAATAAGGGATTACCTCAAAAGTATGCATGAGTTTAGAAAGATTGCTGTTAAGCAACTGTTTTTTGATAATAACTCAGGAGCACAAAAACGTTTAGCAGAATGACTCGGGCAACAGAAAATAGAAAGGGTTGTCACCAAGCTTAGGGAGTCTTTAATGGAGAAGATGACAAGAGATCCTGTAGAGGGACTAGAAATATTTGGAAAATTTTATGAAGCTTTGTATAAAGCAGGGAAATTTGGAAATCAAGAAAAGGTACAAATAGAAATGTTTGTGGAAGAATTAAATATGCCAAGGTTAGATGTAGATGAGGTTCAATTACTAACAGTTAAGATAGGAGGAGATGAAATAAAAATGGTGATGTATAACCAATCCATGGGAAAATCCCCAGGAGTAGATGGTATTCCTGTGGAAGTTTGAATGCTAGGAGGGAAAAAACTGATAAGGATCTGGAAGGTTTTGTTTAATAGTATTTTAAGAGGAGGAGAAGCACCGACATTTTGGAAGAAAGCAGTGGTGGCTGTATTAACTAAAGAGGTTAAAGACCCATCAGATCCAGCTTCATACAGGCCCGTTTCAATCCTAAACCATGATTATAAAGTGTTTATTTATTTTATTTATTTTACATTTGTTTACCGGGAATGTCCTACTGGACCACTGCCTCTTTTTCAGAGGAGGCCCGTGGGGAAAAGCTCCATTACAAAAAACATTACAAACAATACAAAAATTGAAAACAATCAAGAATACATAACTTTGGTAAATATAGGTAGTAAATAGTTTATACATAAACAATAAAGAGAGAGTAATATAAAGTAGAAGAAAAAAGAAAATAATTCAAGCAAATAAACTAGCATGAACTAGCTTATGCCATCATAGAGAACTGAATTATCAGTAGAGCAATATCATAGTTTTGGTGGTAAATATTTATGAGATGCATGTATGGTATATGAGCAAGAATATGGCTGATTGTTGCTATACTAGTGTTACTTGTTCTAAACAGTGATAGCTAAGGCATTATTGAGGTGAAGTAGAGGAAAGAGGAAATATGATGAAACTGTAGAAAGCTTGATATAGGTAGATAAAAATAGGAGCAGTAGTGAGCTTGAGATAGGTGGAGAGAAATTGTAATTCTGTAAGAGAAGGGATAGTGTGAATGCTAGAATTTAGTAAGGGAAGAGATATTTTGGTTGTAAGAACACGGAAGGGCAGAGTGATCAGCCTGGATTAGTGCAGGAGCAAAGCCAGTTTTTGGTTAGGTGTTCCTTAAGCAGTAGTTTAAATGTGGATGTATTGCTAGAATTTAGTATCATCTGAGGCATGGAATTCCAGGACTTAGATACTTGGTTGGAGACGTGAGAGTTACTCTAACAATTACTACATTTAGTTACTTACTTATTTAGTTTATTTCTATAATGGCTAAAAGAATGGCAAAAATGATGCCAAAATTGATAGATATGGGTCAATATGGTTTTGTGGAGGGGAGGCAAATATTTGACAACATTAACAGAACATTGATGATCCAGAGGGAAACCGAATGTAAGTAAATACCACCATTGTTGGTAGGTCTTGATGTAGAGAAAACATTTTGACAGAGTAAGCTGGGAGTTTATGAGCAGGGCAATGGTAGCATTTGTATTCCCCAATAAAATTATAAGGTTGATTAGGAGGATATATGAGGGATTGGAGGCAAAAAATTAAAGTGGGTAGGTTCCTCTCTGATAATTTCTGTTTGAGCAGAGGGACCAGGCAGGAGTGTCCTCTTTCCCCTTTATTTGCATTATATTTAGAACCATTGGCAAAGAAAATAAGGGACTCAGAAAATCAAGGATATAATTTGTTTGGTAGTCAAGAAAAGCCATATCAGATTTGCAAATGATATTATTTTATACATAATAAAACCATAAAAGGACATTTCATTTTTGTGGAAAATTTTGAGACAATTTCAGATCTTTTTGGGATACAAAATTAATGACGCTAAACAAAGGCAATAGCTGTAAATTGAACAAAGTGAATCCGCTTAGGCTGAATGCTTATCCAATTCGCTTTATTAAAATAAAATGAAGCGTTTGAAATTTAAAATATGCTTTTCATTCTAAAACAATATTCGGACTTCTTCAGACTAACTGACAAACATATGCACTTACCCTGCTTCCACAAAGCCTCTCCGGTGGAGAGGACCTCGCTGAAGGACCCCGTATTGATCCACCGGAGAGGCTTTGTGGAAGCAGGGCAAGTGCATATGTTTGTCAGTTAGTCTGAAGAAGTCCGAATATTGTTTTAGGATGAAAAGCGTATTTTAAATTTCAAAAGCTTCATTTTATTTTAATAAAGCGAATTGGATAAGCGTTCAGCCTAAGCGGATTCACTTTGTTCAAAGTTCGTGTTTTTGTAGCTGTTGAATAGCTGCAAATTATTTACCCACACACAGATTTGTTCAGCAATATCCATATTTATGGGAACATGATAAAATGAAGTACTCATGAGTATGGATTAAATAAGATTCTGGTGTAGCAGCTAAGGAAATGTGGGAAGAGACTAAACAAAAGGTAATACAAAAACTGAGAAACTGGAAGCTCTGTTTTATGGATATGGATAGCAAGATACAAGCAATTAAAATGTTTTTAGTCCCTTTAGTTTTATACACAGGTCAGGCATATTTTTATAAACCAGAGAAAAAGTCATGGATGAAAATTAATAAAGAGCTGATGGATTTTATCTGGGAGGGGAAGACAGCAAACATCAAGTGGGATAAGCTGATTCTTCCAATAGAGGAATGTGGTCTGGGATTATATGATTTGAATGGGTATTTCAGACCTGCACAGTTAAAGCTCCTATACATAGCACAAGCAGAAATGTATAATTTAAAGTGGAAAAGGATGATGATGAAACCGGTGGAGAGAGCTCAAGAAACAAGGAGATACTGGAATTTTGGATGCAGATCCTTAACGAGAATATCAATAACCATACAGAATATTATATTCATAAAGTAGCAGAAAGTATTCTAAGAACTAAGCCAACATGGGAGTAGAGAAATGAGATTCTGCTGATAAGGATGACTGCAATTAGAGATATAGACAATAGGCAAAAAGGGGCTGGAATTCATTGGAGAAATCTGGCAAAAGAACCAAGGGATTGGGTGCAAATAATTAGAGAGGCCAATAATTTATTTAAACTGCAGGCTAGAGATTGCCTTCCCTATCAAAGATTGATATCAGAGTATAGGCAAAGAGAAAGAAATAGGAGATCCTAAATGAAAGACCAGCACTGGTAGACTTTTTAGTAGAATCTAGAACAGAAGCTGCTGTTAAAAAGGAATAATTAATAGAGCGTATAAAATATTGCATGACAGCTATAAGAGTCAATCAGGGGAGGTTAGAAAGGACTGAGAAGAGAGATTGGATAAGCAATTCACATGGAAACAATGGGGAGATGTAAGGGTCTCCCAGATATGTAACAAAGTTTAGAAGATTTAGGATCTTTGCTTGGAAGTATTTACATAGGCATTTTTATACCCCAAGCAGACTACAAAGAATTTTTCCTCAGGTAGATAGCTAATGTTAGAGGTGTGATGGCATCATATTTTAATGAAGTGTAATGAGCTGGCAGACTTTAAAAATTCCCTGCTGACTACTCTATCAGAAATACTGGGTGAGCAAACTGGTATGCCTAAGAAAATGATTTTTTGAGCTATGATACAGAAATGAAATTGCCTAGACATAGTAATGCCTTGCTGAGTCTAATTATGGTGGCTGCCAAAAAAGCAATTACTAGAAAATGGAAATCAAATTTTAAACCAACTGTAGTAGAAGTCTTGAATATAGTAACAGAGATAAAACAAATGGGAATGGGATCTTTAGAAAAGGGTAGGAACAAATTACATAGAAAAAAATGAAAATTGTGGGAACAATGCAGGCAGATGAGGAATGAGGTTTAAAAGAAGGCAGGATTTAAATGAACTATGTAATATTTGATTGACAGTGACTGGATAGATTATAAGTGAAGTATACTGCTTGCAAATAAAATTATGTCAGTATGGTTTGTTTTCATTTATATAAATGTGATTGCCTTTTTCATAAGTGATAATTTAATAAAGCTGTCTCTTATTTAATAGTAATAATAATAATAAAAAGAACCAAAATGAAATACTTCCCTCACCAATCCCTTCAGCAATATGTCCAAGTATGCACAAGCACCAAAATGAAACATTTCCCCACTGATCCCTCCAGCAGTATGTCAAGTATGCACAAGCACAAAAATTAAACATTTCCCTAAGTGATCCCTTCAGTTGTAAGTCTAAGTATGTACAAGCACCAAAATGAGACATTTCCACACCTATCCCTTCAGTAGTCTGTCCATGTATGCACAAGCAAGTCCCTGATATCAAATGAAACATTTCTCCAAACAGTCCCTTCAACAGCCTGTCAGTTTATGCACAAGCACTTCTCTGATAGCAAATGAAACATTTCCCCCAATGATCTCTTCAGTAGTCTGCCTATATATGCGCAAGCACTTCAATGACTCCAAATGAAATGTTTTCCCAGCAGTCCCATCAGTTGTCTGCCCATGGATGTACGAGCTCTTCACTGATTCCAAATAGTAGTTTGCCAATGTATGCACAAGAAAATTCCTGACATCACTATGAAACATTTTCCCAAGCGATCCCTTCAGTAGTATGTCCAGGTATGGACAAACACCAAAATGAAACACTTCCCCAATGATGCCTTCAGTAGTCTGCCCATGTATGCACAAGCACATCCTTGACACCAAATGAAACAGCTTACACACACACTGATTCCAAATGAAATGTTCCCCCAACAACTCCTTCAATAGTCTGACGTGCATACACAAGCATGTCACTGACTCCAAATTAAACATTTCCACCAACAATTCCTTCAGTAGTCTGGCCATGTGTGGACAAGCAGTTCACCGACTCCAATGCAATATTTCCCCAGTGACTCCTTCATTAGTCTGCCCATGTGTGCACAAACACATCCCTGACACCATATGAAACATCTCCCCTAATGACCCTTTTGCCCACATACGAACAAGTACTAAGTAAGAACTGACTCCATATGAAACATTTCCTTCAATAACCCCTTCAGCAGTATGTCCAAGCACCAAAATGAAAGATTTTCCTCAATGACTCCTAAAGCACTAAGATCACGTATGCACAGGCACTTACTTAACTGACTTAAGTTAAAACATTTTTCCAAGCAATCATGTCAGTAGGCTGCCCATGTATGCACAAGCACTTCTCTGACACCAAATGAAACATTTTCCCCAGTGATGCCTTCAGCAGTATGTCCAAGCATGCACAAGCACTAAAATGAAACATTTCCCCACTGATCCCTTCAGCAATATATCTAAGCACCAGAATAAAACATTTCCTCCACTGATCCCTTCAGAGTATGTCCAAGTATGCACAAGCACTTCACTGACTCCAAATGAAACATTTCGTACAACAATAATTTAAGTAGTCCGCACATATATGCCCAGACACTTCACTGACTCCATATGAAACATTTCGTCAATGACCTCTTCGTTGTCTGCCAATGTATGCATAAGCAGGTCCCTGACACCAAATGAAGCATTTCCCTCAGTGACTCCTGCAGTAGTATGCTCATGTATGCCAAAGCATGTCCTTGCCATCAACTGAAATGTTTCCCTTCCCCTCACAACTCCATATTCTCCTGTTAAGTTGCTGCTTACTGGCATAAGTTCAGGGTAATTTAAATGTTTGTTATGTAAATTAGCTCATTATGGATTCATATCTATGAATCCTACTGATGCACAAATGTGTACTGCTCCTTATCTGCAAATCAGCTGCCCCCTATTGCTTATTCCTTAAGCATATTACGCTTTTGCAGTAGTGAGGCATGTTTATAAAAAGGCCTCTGTATTTATGTTTTCATCCTGAGTCTTTGATTTGCATAACCACATAGCTCTGGTCTTCGTGGATTACGCTGACAGAAGTTCTTTTCTCACCGGCATTTTTCTTTTCACTGCTTCTTCCCTGAAGCTCAGTCCTAACATATTTTCTACAGACCTCCCCTCTGCCTTTGCTCCATACCAATTCTAAGCCTTTCATCTTCTGTTTAAGATTATTAGCAAAAAAGGTAAGATGAATATAGAAAACAAAACTGCAGTGAGATGAAGAAAAAGCAGCTCTAAGATGAATATATTAATTTTCCTTATGCTCAACTCTGCTTGCCCAAATAACCATAAAGAATCATGACAGATAACAGAAGTTGCCTGGTATTGTATTACTACATAGCAAGTATGACATTTAAGAAATTGTTAATGTGAAAGTAACACACTGGTTTTAAAAGTAAAAGAGGTCCGTTGGACTGACACTGAGTAACAAAATTAAAACTTTTAAGAACCTGTTTAGAAATGCGTAACACAGAAAGTCTTTCATAACTCACAGATGCATTAGGTTGTCTTCTGTGAAAAATGTTTTTGGTAGCCCTAGTAATGTGCTCCAAACAGTTGTCCTCAAAGTTTTTTTATTGTGTCATTTAACAAAACAGAGGCAACCTGGCATAACATCAGTTATTTTCACTAAGATTTCAGAGGCAGTTGCAAAAACAATGATTGTACAGTTTAATTTCTGTTCATATAATCAGTTGCACAAAGATGTAAATATTTAAATTGTTCATACTTCCTTTGATGTATGTCATAATACTACCTGATTTGTAACTTTTCAAGCAGTATTTCAAATGCCAGGAAACATTACAGTTCAGCAGTTGTTCAGGTTTTGCAGTTAATATCAAACAAGCAGTAACAAATCATGTAGTTTAGAAAAAGAATCATTTAGCACTAGCCACTTGTAAGTAAAGGGAGACAGCTAGACAGTGACAAACTTTCCTACATCTAGCAGTTGCAGCTGTTTAAATTCTTGGGCGATGAGATAATGTGCTCCTTGATTTACCAAAGCTTGAAGAAACTCAGTTTTCAAGAAAATATCATGTTCTTTGCAAAATGTTACAGCACAGAAAAACAGACATATTTTAAAAGCAAAAACATTTTGCAGAAGAAACTAAGCCATACACATTTTAAACAGATGAATGTGAAAGAGCAGCCGTTCTATATTTTGTTATAAGTAACCTGACAATAATGTATTATTAAGTAATTTTATGGAAACATAGGAGTTATTTAGAAACATTTACAATGCTGGAGCATAATGCTAAATTTTAAAGAAATAGTAGTGCAACACTGATTAGCAGTTACTGCTAAGCTATATAGTTAAGCCAACATTCCAAGAAAATAGATGCACAGTTAATTAGAGCAGCCATGTTGATAGCAGGAGTCATGCTACTGAACAGAAGTGATGTGATCATGTTATTAGCAGTCACATGACCAATGTGACAAGAAGAGTAAGGTGCCACACACGTGGGTATGCACAATTACTTTCACAAAGAAGTGCCTCAGTGTGATAACTTCGCCACTGTGAGCAGGCCACAGAAGGCTAGCACAGCAAATTACCAACTCAGTTCATTTTGGATATGCAAATGTGGAGACTAGTAAAGTTAGAAAAGTGGGAATAACAAGCAGAACACACATAAGGGTAACTTCAAGGAGTGATAGGCTGGGGGAGAAAGGCATTTTTTCTGGTTGTAGTGCAGGTGCTCATCTTGAGTTTTTAAGAAGATTGGTAGATAGGATAGGTAATAATGAGCTTATGGAAGAAGGATAGAGGTAGTATGGTGGATAGCAGGATTAGTCAAATGAACATAAAACATTGACACAGACAGTAGCACTATGGGCATAAAAGTAGGGAACAACAATTGAAGGATACAGACATACAGAGAGAAGACAATTAGTAATAGAGTAGGTTGTACTACAAACGGGGTAGGGAGAATGGCATAGAAGAATGAGGAGCACCATGATAAGGGAGGGAGTGGTGTACAGTAGGCCTGTCTGACTGGCCAGAGAAGAGCCACCAGCAGAAGTCTGTCACCTAAATGGCTAAAGTGATGTGCTGCCTCCTCTTCTGGTGGCCCACTGGTTAGGACTAGCCAGTTGTTCAACCGTATCAGTTGGGCCAGTAAACACTCCTTGGTCCTGATATTCAAGTCTAACTGGTAGAGCACATTAGACACAAACCACTGTTACACCTGATGGTGGATGACCAAGGGGAACCCCTACATGCTACTCACTGAAGAGGATCCACCGCCTTCCTCATGAGAGGTGGCCAACAGCAAACCCTACAGGTCAATTTCAGTAAGGTAACTTTCATCCTCTTGCTGAGAGTCAGGCATGATGACTGCTAGTTAGCTAGCACCAGATGTATCAGCTGATGTAAACCCAGGTGCCTGCTGTTACAACCTGCACTACAGCTAGAGCTGTAGAAGAACAAGAAAAAAGCAGAAAATTAAACTTTATTATGCATGTATGTTACAAATACAATTGCAATTGCATAGAACAGCCATGGCCATATACAGTATAAGTACTCCAACACCTGGAGGTTGTATCAGCTATCCTGAGACAGGCATCTCTGTTAAAAACTCTTTCTCTCTCTCTCTCCCTGCCTGCCTCTCCTCAGCTACTGTTCTTGCTATGAAAGGTTGGCACACTTTCCCAGATTGTGTCTCCCACTGGAGCAGCAAGTCAGGTTACTAAAGAGATGCTTGTACTGCTAGCAAAGTGAATGATGCAAGTGACATCACTCACCACTCTGTCAAGCTAGTGCCAGGCATCCACTTTAAATAATGTGCCATCATAATGGCCCATATAGTGTTCTTAATATAGTATCATAATTTCCTGGCTGCACCATGCAGGAACCCTGCTGAAACTAGTGCTTGAAGAGGCCATGTCTACTCTGTTGATGTTCTTGAGGGTAAATGGTGATGCTTTTCATTGGGCAGCAGTGGCAATCTAGCAAAAGTACCACCAGCTCAGAGTTGCAGTGCTATGGACTTGGCATGCTTTATTCATTAGCATAGTATGCATAAGTCTCATTAGCCTGGGGATGGACAGGAAAGAGTATGCTAGGGCTAACTGAGTGTGATAGAACAATGTAAAATGCCAGTCATTCATAGACAATCATGCTGAGTTATCTTGTTATCATGCCTTCATATGTTCATAGGTTCAAAAGAGGTTACTAGGCTAATGGGCCTAGAGCCCTTACAAGCCTAGCCATATTTATCCCGAGTTGCCCCAGTTGTGCAGGAGGGACATGGGCACCACTCCAGGAGTGAATTTGCAGGCACCCATCCATTGACCTAGGTTACATTTGAAGAGGGTCAGGGAGGAGCTCTGATTTACATGAACTGGAAGCTTGGTCCAGAGAAATGTTAGTCTCTGGGAGCTGTATCTGTCTCTCCAGCATAACCTGTTTGTGTCAGAGGCTAGGTTAAGATCCCTGTAGTGAGTGGCCCTCCTGCAATTTGATTTATGAATGTGTATCATTTCCATCAGGGCAAGGTGAGAGACTTCCCTGTAAGCCAGGCACAGGTCACCCCTTAGCAACTTGTAGGAAGCAAAATACAGTGACAGGGCTTTCAGTATTTCTGCATAAGACTTGTTTTGCATACCCTGCAATTTCTTGGAGAGAAGCCTCTGTGGTCACGCCGGTTGTTGCAGGTGTCTAGTGAGGTACATGCAAAAAGAAGCATTATACTCAATTATTGGTCTGATGAGGGCTGAGTACAATGGAATTATAACATCCTTAGATTGAGATGCAATGCCTTGACTTGTAAGATGTGCCACATAGAAGGATTTCCTTACTGCTGTGGCTACATGGTGCTCAAAGTTCTGATTGCTATCAACCTGAGTACCCAGATCATGTACGACTGGGTCTACACTTAGGGTGGTGCTATCTATAATGTAATTAGCAGGGATGTCAGCTTTCCCAAAGTGAATAACTGCATTTTTGATTTGCATTTAGCTTTAATCTGTGGCTTTGGCACACTGCAATGCTTGCTTTAGCTTAATAAAAAGTGTGATCACAATATTGCAGAAGACTGCATTAAGATGAACAAGTTAAAAATAGTGAGGGGGGCTTTTGAATTTTAATATAGACATAGTGAAAGAAGACAAGATGCTTGGTAATGTACTTCTCTGCTCCACTGAGTATCCATGGTGTATGGCACTAACAGGAATGCATATGAAATAATAGAAGGGGTGAGGTTACACAGCACATAGGCTTGACAGGTTGATGTCCAACTGGGGACAACTACCAACTAGAAGATGCTGTGAGAAGTCACTTCAGACAAAACAATGGTAGAGGTTACTCATGCCAGGTGAGTGATGCACTGATGGCACATTTTATGCAATATCCTGTGCATTGCACACCACTTGAAAGATGATGGAATGGAAGCTTTTCTATTTTATGCACCAGATTCTATGTAGAGCAGGTGGGGTCATACCTCTCTCCACCATACCGAATACCTCAGTATTTTCTGGTTTTGAGGGGAAAATAATGGGGTATCATGAATTTCTGAATGGCCCCTTCAATGCCCGATTTTTTTTTCCAATCTTTTTTTATTTTTATTTACAAGTTTTTAAATTATTGCTGATGTCATCACGCATCACCAGCATGTCTCGCAATGTCATCAACTTGGAGGGGGCGACGTATGTGATGACATCAGCAGCTTCATGAGGAGACTCTGGGACAGTATTGTTTGGATGGCACTGGTTGGTAGTGGAATTAATAGCAGCAGGAAAGCAGTGAGTGCCAAGCGAAGCTACCCTGCCCGGTGTATACAATTTAAGTTCTGCAGCAGCAGAGTCTTCCCACCCGTGTCTGCAAGCAGCGGCAGGTATCAGGAGGATGGGAATGGAAAATTTACTTACTCCGGTCATGGTGGTGCTTCCACATCCTCCTCCAGGTAAGTTAAACTTAAAAGTTAAAAGTAAAAAAATAATTAAAATAATGTCTATGAATTACCTAATAGAAACTGTAGCAAAGGAACTTAGCAATCTGCTCTTAAGAAGAAAGGTTAATTTAGCGCTTGGCCGCTTGCTGCTTTTGTTTGTAACATGTATGTGTGTGAAACTGTGAATGCGAGACAGTTAGTTGTACAGTAGCTGCTGTTAGCTGGAGCCTGGACAGTTCATACTGCTTTTGTTCTAAATGAAAATGATTCATTCGTTCTTGTAGCTGACTTGTAGTTTGAGCACCAGATCCTTAAACCAGGAGACAAGCAGAACAGGAGCTGAAATGTTATGTACGAATGATCCAGTTTTCAAACAAAAGCATTTTGCATAATATTAGATGAAAAAACTTGAAATGATAAACTGCATATGCTGTAACCCAGCCAGACTCATAGGAATAGGTACTCAAATGTGCAGCAGTTATCCAAGGGCAAGGTACAGTTCAGAACAACAAGCCCACAGCCCACCCGTACTTGGAATCAGATACATAAACATGAAATCACCGATGACTAAAATGTCAGTGTAAGCAGACCATTCAGTAGTTCATTAAATACAACATGCACTGAAAATGTCTCCTAACAGATGTCTGCACACAGAACAAATATGTCAATGTTTAGTGTAAGTTACTAATGTATTTATTAAGTGCTGCCAGCTATACAGCAGCCCTCAGAATAGATTGTGATCATTTTCTGGGTATTTCAGTTTCTCCAGGCTCCTTGATTTATAGGTAGATGGCATAGTGCACTGATGATTTGGAGATCTCCTGACCTGCAGCAACAAGCAATAGCATTCCAGCAGATACTGTTTAGGTCTGTCCTGCAGTCAGAAAGTAATCCATTTTTAGTGCAACATGCATAGCTATTCTAAAGTGTATGCTGTGTGAAACTTAAGTGCTTAAAACTGAAGATGAATTATGTAAAGAATGCCTTTGAAGTTATTGTTGCTTTCGTTAATGAGGAAGATTCTTCGAAGTACATATGCTATGAAGTTGCCTGTCAAAAACAGACTAAATATATATATATAAAGCTACTCACACTTGTGTTATAGTAACTGGTTATTTAAAAGTTAGCACAAGCAATTTTATAAGAAATGTTAGACTTTTTTCTTAAGCATACTTTGCTATGTTAAACATTAAACTGTTCAAGATCCAAGCTGTCACCTGGCAGACAGCTTCAGTGTGCTGTATTAGCATTATTCTTTTTTGTTAGTTAAAATATTCTCTTTAATATGTGGCTTTGAAATACAGGGTTGTGTAAGAATACTGTTTTTACAATATGTCACCTTAGAACAGTAGTTGTGCCTTTATTATTCTGAAGTTTCCATGAATCCTGTTGTTATCAAGTAAGGTGAATGTGGTATGGTAGATTTAAAAGGCAGCCAGCAACTAACTGGCATAATGACTGCCCCACACAGATGACCTGTAAGTCTGAATTTAAAACTAGTTATTTATGAAAAGTAATAATGTGATTTGGTAGGACTTCATAAAAGATGTCCAAAAATCATGTGGAGTACCAGTATGTATTCATGTTTTGTGTGTGTGTGTGTGTGTGTGTGTGTGTGTGCGCGCATGTGCATGTGCGTGTGTAATTTTGTATGTATTTTACTTAGCTTTTGGTTACATGGTAGTTCTATCATAAGGATATAATTGACCTTATAGGTATGTTATTGAAACCAATGTCATCAGTTCACATTCAGCTTTCAAAGCAAACTTTTAGATCTTAAAGGATGACATACAGGCATACAAACATTTCTTCTGTTTTTTAAAGCACCAAATATCAGGTAGTAAACTAATTGGGATTATCTAAAAAGCTAATTTGAGAAAGTTCAGGTTTTTTTGCCATTTTCTCAATTAATATTTAAATGGAATAAAGTTTGGGGGTCTCTTAAAAAGTAAAGTAAAGTACTCTTAAATCTAAATACATAAACCTAATCCCTTTCATTTGGTCAGAGCTTTGTATTAAATTAGTTATTTGCAAATACAGTCTGGCTAACAGGACTTTTTTCAAAAGTAGAAGCATTGTCATTCTGTAGTGCCCCATACCAGTATTGCATTGAGCTTTGTATTAAATTAGTTATTTGCAAATACAGTCTGGCTAACAGGACTTTTTTCAAAAATAGAAGCATTGTCATTCTGCAGTCACTGCATCTCTACCATTTTTTTTTCTTTCTTCTTGTTTTTCTTCCCTGAATTGCTATGAACCTGAAGCTGATAAGTTAGTACAGAAGTTTCTGATTATAATTTAGTGCCCCGTACCAGTATTGTATTTTTGAACAGTTGTTGTTTGCTCACAAGTGTTCAAAATTAGAGTTCTGACTTGTTTATTTTTCATATTGCCAAAACTTGACAGATATCCATATAAACAGTCATGTAAACAAAGTTAAGGTGTTTCAGGAAACGATAGCAGGTGAAGTAACACATAAAGTGAAATGTAATATTAACTACTGAGATTGTGATCCTAGTGCATATCCTGGGAAGAATGTTATACTTAGGATATTAGACTATAACTATGTAGTTGAAATTAAGCTACTACAATGTGCAGAGGTTTGTACTGTGCAGTGCAGTTTGGAAAAGCTGTCTAAAAATTGCTCATTTCTGGATGCAGTTAATTGTACAGAAAGGATAGCGATGCAAAGTATAGCTGAGCACTGCATGCAATAGTCCACACCAGAGTCCAGAGTCCAGACCAGTCCTGGTTCACAGCTTTATCAGTATAAGATCTGTTGTTTGCTTTCATGGTTGCTTTGTACATGGTCAGAGATGCAGTTAATTTTATTTTTATAAAAGAAAATTGTATTTTAGTTTTATATATGTTCAAAGTTTTTATACAAGTTCAGATGTTAATATAAACAAAACTATTTTGTTCTCGTGTTCTGGTTATATTTTGTGATATTTAATATTAGTGTAGATGCAGTTAATTTTATTTTTCTACAAGAAAATTATATTTTAGTTTTACAGAAGTTCAAAGTTTGATATAAGTTCAAATGTTAATAGAAATAAAACACTATTGTTCTGGTTATATTTTGTGTTTATATTTTGTTCTTCACTTTGCGTTTAAAAGTTGGTATCCTACAATTCCATTGGAGTGGGTGGGGTTACATAATTGAGTATGCAAATTTTATGCTAATCAGCATACAGATTTATGGCCAGATGTAACTACTTTTCATGGTCCAGTTTTTTGATGATTCCAGGTTGAGAGCTATGGGTGGGACCTTGATGGAAATGTAGTTGAAATGGCCCCAGGACCTCAGGAAAATATGCTATGTTGTAAAATGCCCTCATAGTGCTGGTTCTTTCTCTGCTGTCTATGGAAACCAACTATGCTCCTTCATGTGCTTCAGCATCTCATCAAGGAACTTTAGTAAGATCTTTGAGGCTGATGTCTGTGAAATTCCTAATGTGTCCCCTGAAAAATCCCTGTAACAAAGATTGTTAATGCAATACATAACTTCATGTCTACAGAGCACAGGTAGTCCATGCATCCTCCTGGATTATATTTGTGGGGGACACATTTATCCACTTTCATATGGTATTTCTGCCCACATGTTAGCAGTTGACAATGTTTGGACCTGGAGGTAGTGGTAAATTAGTCACTGGTAGACCTGTTTGCAATTTGAAGGTCAGTGATGTGCAAAATTATGGGCACTGGCCCCAACAGCAGCCACTAACACATGCTCTTCAACTACAGCTGTTGCTTTTCCTAGCATATTAGTGTGAGTGAAATTCCTGTACATTAATAAATCCTTGCATTCAGAACAGAGGAATGCTGTAGCTGTTAGCTCTGGATTTACATATTTCTGAATTGCTGTGCTCTGGTTGATTTCATCATTTGCCTGTGCAATGAGTTTCCTTAGTATGATACCACTCATTTGCATGGCATTATGCATTCATTTGCATACCATGAATACTGTACTATTTTGTCCATAGTGGGATAGCATTACACGTATCTCCTCTCTTGTTATCATTCATCATGTGTTTTGTATATGCACTAAATGTTTCTAAATAGCCCCATAATGTTAATTGTTAAAACAGGTATGCTAAATTGAATGTTGGTGTATTACAGTAAAATCCCCGTTATCCGGGACTGAAACAACCAGAACTCTTAAGTAACTGGCATTTGACTGGCTCATATAAGCCAATCAAAAATTGCAAAGCAGAGCCACTTCTACTCAATGTGGAACAGCCCACAGTTCTGCATTGAGTAGAAGAGGCTCCGCTTTGCCATTTTTTTATTGGCTCGTATACCGGCATACGAGCCAATCAAAAATCTCAAAGGGGAGCCTCTTCTGTTCAATGCAGAACAGCCCATTGTTCTGCATTGAACAGGAGAGGCTCCACATTGCAATCTTTGATTGGCTCGTATCCCGGTATAAGAGCCAATCAAAAATTGCAAAGCATATCTCAAGCAACCAGGACATACACTTAACCGGCATTTACCAATCCCCGTGGGTGCTGGTTAAGTGAGACTTTACTGTATTTGCTTATTTATACAATGACCATTGCAAAACTGCAAGTTGCAAGCTCATGTTTCTGCTGCAGCATTAACATCGCTATACACTACACATCTCTCTGAGGTGGAAAAATGCAAGTTGGAGTGATATTATAGACGACATGTCTTTTAAGTTGTTATTAATGAAAAACAATAGAGAGTACACATTAAGAGATAAGACAATTGAGAAACAGTAAATTAGCTTGACAGGTGAAGAATGGATTAGAATTCAGAAAAATGGCAAGGGAACATTGTTTAAACAAAAAAAAAATGCAATATGAAGTAGGAATATAATAGCAAACAGAGGGTTAATGGGAGAAAGCAGAGTGAAAATAAAGGAAATAGACAGTAGACAAACTAGAATCTATATAAGAGTGAGAGACATGGTTGCAAAATAATCCATTGGCATCAACATCAGAAAAGTAAATCAAAGAAGCATGGAACATATTTGGTTGGATATTCTGTGTGCCCACGAGACAGGGTGGAAGGGTAATACAGTGAAATCTCTTGGCCTGAGATCCAGAGTCTACTACTCAGGGAAGGAGAGAATTGAAATGGTGTGAAAATTGTGGTGAGAGAGAGAGTCTTCTGAAGATACTGAGGGATGTAATCAGAATTAATGACAGACTAACGGCAATCATACTCCAATGTAAAGATTAAACAGTCTTCATTGTCTTGACCTGTGTTCCACAGCAAGGCTTTGGTGGTTAGGAAAAAATGTCAGTCAGGCAACAGTTGCTAGACATCCTTGTTACAACAGGTCAAAAATTTTGGTCTTGATAATGGGGGACCTAAATGTTCATGTTTGGATGGACATAACAAGATATGAGGACTGCTGGGGCCCACACGGTTGGCACAAGAGGAATAATGAAAGAAAAGCCATTCTATACTTCTGACTGGCAAATGGCTTATTACTGGTAAGGACATGGTTTGCCAAGAGAGATATTTATATGGTCACATACAAGAGTGGCCAGCATGCAACTCATGTGTTCTTCCTCCTAGAAAGGAAGGATCATTGATTAAATCAGAGGTTGTAATATCACGTCTGACCATAAGCTAATCACGTCTGACCATAAGCTAATCACCCTTAACATCCACATCCCACCCCCACCCCCAGTAAGGAAACCTCCATAAAAAACTTCTCCAAAGCCAACTTGATGCTACTCAAGTCAGAAGTGACAAACTTCATGACACCCATGCAGACGGGAGCTGAAAGTTCAACTGCTGAATCCTACACTAAGGCACTGTACGAGCACATCCACTCATGCATAAATGGTGCCATTCCAAATAGAACCAAGATGCTCTCATCCAAAAAAAGAAGCCAATCTGGTGGTCCCCTGCCATAAACAAACTTTACAACAAAAGGAAGAAACTGTTGCAGAAAAGAGGAAAATCCCAGGATGCAAAAAACTTCCTTACCAGCCTTAGTAAGAAACTGAGATCCCTCATAAAATCCTCCAAAGCTAGTTACGAAAATAAAATTGCCAAAGATTCCAAAGACAACAACAAGGCATTCTATAACTATGTCAAGAATCTAAATGGCAATGCTCAGATCTGCTCTGAGCTAAAACAGAATGGCATTAAATATACTGATCCCAAGGATATTGCCAATATCCTGGCAGATCGATTCAGTACCAACTTCACCCCCTCTCACCCCTAAATGGCCCATCTCAATACCGGAAGATTGCCAAATTCCGGTAATAATGGCCACACAGGTAAAAAACGCACTCTCCAAAGCTAAGAATACAGCATCCATGGGACCAGATGATATCCCGGGCTGTGTACTACATGAACTACAATATGAACTGGCACCTCACCTAAGTGTCATGTTTAATCATAGCCTCACCTCAGGTTTTGTGCCCACTGAGTGGCGCACAGCTACAGTTATCCCACTCCACAAGGGGGGAATCCACCTTGGATCGTGGAAACTACCGTCCCTTCAGTCTAACAAGCCTTATCTGCAAGGCCATGGAGCGTATTATCATGGAACTTATAAACAAAGACATTGGCAACCTTCAAACACTGGACCCCACCCAGTTTGGGTTCGTGAAGGGCCAATCTTGTCTCCTGAACTTGATTGACTTCTTCGAATCAGTCTCCAGAGCCATGGACAAGGGTAAGGTGGTCCACACAGCCTGTCTAGACCTTGCCAAGGCCTTTGACACCATCCCCCACTCTGGAATCATAGATAAACTTACTAAGCTGGGCATTAATCCCTATGTCACCCAATGGGTTGCTAACTGGCTTACTGATAGAACCCACACTGTAAAAGTAGCAGACTCCAAATCCAGCTCCAGACAAGTGACAAGTGGAGTACCTCAGGGATCAGTCCTGGGACTGCTCTTGTTTGGCATCTACTTCTCTGAAGTACAAGCCAACACTAAGGGACTCTGGATAACAAAGTTTGCAGATGACTGCAAACTGGGAGCCATTATTGAATACCCAAATGATGTGGATACTCTACAAAAGGGCCTTACAGAAACAGATGCTTGGTGCCAGAGCCATGGGCTCAAGCTCAATGCCAAGAAATGTATAGTTATCCCCTTTGGGAAAAAACATGTATCCGTGAATTACCATATTGGTGGCAGTACACTAAACTCTGAAAGTTTGATAAGAGACTTAGGGACACAGGTGGACAACGGTCTCACCTTCGATAACCACATCGCCTCAACAGTCACGAAATCCTTCTATGTGGCACACCTCATCACTAAGGGCTTTTCATCCAGAAAAAAGGAGGTCATTGTCCCACTGTACTCATCCCTCATTAGACCCATTATAGAATACAATGCCCCGTTTGGTATGTACCTCTCAAGACATCTGCAACAACTGGAAAGGTCACAGAAATACCTCACTAAAAGAATCACAGGCCTAAAGCAGATTCCCTATGCTGACCGCCTTAAAAAACTCCAGCTATATTCTGTCGTATATCGTCTACTCAGAGGCGATCTTTGCTTAACGTACAAGGCCATGTCAAACCCAGAGCTAATGGACATGCTACACTTAAAGAAATCCCAATCCCTCAGAGCCACACACTCCAGGGATCTAAACCTTGTCATCACAATAAACAAAACATGCCGGAGGGATAGGTTCCTGACCCAGAGACTACCCAGACTCTGGAATAGATTGCCCATACATGTCAAGCAGAGTGCCTCTTTGGCCCTCTTCAAAAGGAACCTTGACGATTGGATGGGAGAAAGGAAATTCACCCCGGGGATCACATCAGTCGCCCTGATAGACAGGGGTCCAGGGAAGTAAATAGTGTGGGAAGAAATAGCCAGGGAATTGTTATGGCTAGCCTTGTATAGGCCCTAGGGCTGATAGCCTAGTACCAACCTATGAACCTATGAACCTATGAATCATCCCTTGTGAAATGATTGGCCCCTAGTATAAATTACTGATGGCCACAATTAGCTGGCAGCAGTGGTCAGAGAAAGAACTAAGGTCAACAGAAGCTAGGGCTAAGACTTGGATGGGATGTTAACTGAAGTGGAAACACAGGAGTTCAAGGAAAGACTCATAGCCCAGGCACTTCAAGAAGAAGAGGAAATAGTCGGAGCTGAAGAAGAATGGTGGCGTTTCAGAACAGCATATCTGAGAAATGATGCAAATGATATGTGGTTTAACCAGGTGTGAGAAAAGGTACATAATGAAAGCTGGTAGTAGAATGTGAAAGTCCAGGAAGTTGTGAAAAGAGGAAGAAAAAGAGGAAGAAGAAAAAAAAGAGTGATGAAAGAAGCTGGAAGCATTAAAGCTGAGCCAGGGTAAGGAAGAAATACTGGTTGGGTGATAAAGAAGCCGAGAGAGCAGTGAAATTGGCAAAGAACAAGAGATCAGAGACACTCTGGACACCCTGCCAGCTGTTGAAAAGTGACTCAGCAGATGATGTAAAGAAACTGTATCACATTGCCAGGAGACTATAGAAAGATAAAGAAAATAGTCAACAGACACCATTCATAAGGGACACCAGCAACATTCTACCCACTGGTTCAAAAGAAATCAAGGGCAGATGGAAGGATATCTTCAGGAAGCTTCTGAGTAAAGAAACCTCACAATATCTGCAGTGCTGCATACACAGTCTACAATGAAAGAGGTAGGAGAACCCATCCTAGAAGAAATATAAAGTGCAATAATAAAAATTAAGTTATGGAAAGTGATAGGCTCAGATGTTGGGTACAAAATGACTCCCGAGTTTACTCATTGTACTATGGAGGGGGAGGTATTTCCCAGATTATGGGAGAATAAGCATTCTACTGCCAGTGTACAAGATCAAAGGAGATATTCACAACTGTGGGCAGTATAGAGGTATCAGACTCCTATCACACTGTGCGAATATGTAGAGTAGTTGAAAGTTGATGAGAGACTGCAAGTCTGGATTTTAGATCAGAATGGTCCAATGTTTACAGTCAGATGAATAGTGGAGAAGAATCAGTAGATGAAGAATGACTCCAACTGGGCATTCATAGACATAGAGGGAGAACTTAAAACAATGTCACAAGAAAGTTGATTTGGGCAATCTTGTAATGATTTAACTCCCAGAAAATTGGTAGAATTAGTGCAGACTGTGTACAAGGACCTAGTGACACAAGTGCTAACAGTGTTTGGTCTCTCAGAGCTGTTCCCAGTGGGAGTAAATATGCATCACAGTTGAGCTCTGAACCCAGTCCTGTTTATATTATTGATGGCCTACTTCAGCAAAACAGTTGGAGAGGACAGATCAGCAAAGTTGCCTTATACAGATGATGTAGCACTACAAGCAGGCTCTAAACAGGAGCTTCAGCAAATGACAGAGGACTGGAATGCGAAATTGTGGACATATGGGATGAACCTGAGAACACAGACAAGGCAGTGGTTATGATATCAAATGGGTGAAACCAGAAGAAGATGAAAAGTGAGTTAGAAGGGAATGTTGTGGAAAAGGTTAAAGGTTCAGGTGTCTGGGATATGTAGCTGATGAGAAAGTCTGATTGAGGAGGCCAAAGCTATAATCAGAGGTGCTGCAGCCAACTGGCAAAAAAAAAAAAAAAAAAAAAAAACTATAATCAGAGGTGCTACTGCCATCTGGCATAACATGCCAGGGGTAAAGTGTGACAAAAAATGCCCCTCCCCCCCAAAAAAATAAAAATAAAATGTAGAAAGCAGTGGTGTGATCAGTGCTTCTGTGTGACACAGAAACCTGGCCAGCGAAGGCAGAACAGCTGAGAAAACCTGAGTTAATGGAAATGAAGTGCCTGAGATGGGTAGTAGGATGCACACTATGAGACAGCCAAATAAAGGATTACATCAGAGCTGGAGGCAAAGTAGCCTGAGTTGCAGAGAAAGTGAAGGAGAACAGATTACTGAAGTTTGGTAACGTGCAGAAAAGTAAAAGACAGTTTGGTAAAGCAGATTTGGCAGTGAGAGAGGAAGAAGAAGAAAAGAAGAGACAAGGACATCCAGCCAAGAGATGGATGGATTTTGTGAGAGAAGACGTGCAACATTTGGGCAGGCCTAATGGGTAAGACATTGGCCTTATGAACTAGTGATTCAATGTTTGAGTCCCAACTGGGGTGATAAAATTAGGTGGACTTTTTTGAAAAAGTCACTAAAGCAAGCGATGAAGAGACACACTGCGTACTTCGACCTGTCAAAACTTTTGTCACAATCCTCCACTCAGGTATAGTAGAAAAGCTAAATAAACTGTGAATACAGCACCCACCAGATTGCAAAATGGCTCACAGATCAGATGCAGAAGATCAAAATAGGGAAAACTACTGCCACAAAGAGACCAGCCACCTGTGTTCGGTGCTGGGACCTCTCCAGTTTGGCATCTACTTCTCTGAAATAAAAGTCAATACCAAAGGGCTCTGGCTGATGTAAATTTGCAAATGATTGCAAGCTGGGAGCAATCACTGAATCCCCAAATGTCCTAGTTATCCTGAAGGAAAGTTTGTTCCAAACAAATAACTGGTGCCAGAATCATGGACTAAAACTAAATGCCAAAAAAATGCATTATCATATCCATTGGGAAGTTGTCTACCTCAGACAACTACCAGACTGACAATACACCCCTAGGAATTGATACATTTGGAAAGATTTGTTCAGTATTTGAGAATGTATGTGGACAGTGAGCTAACTTTCGAACATGTGTCTGGTGCATGCCTCTCATCTGTTCAGATTGTTGCTAAATGCTCAGATTATTACCTGATATTTTTGGTATGTTCCCCATAAAATTTGTGGTGTTCTGCCAAATTATTGAGGATAGAATTCACTAAATGATAAATATTTGAGTTTCAGACTTCATATCCCACAGAAAAATGCATGTTAAGTTTACATGAGCCACATTTAAAATCGGTCCCTGTTTTTGGGCCTTTATCCCCCATTATCTTTGGTTTTGTCCACATATTTTAGGTTAAGAGGTTGAGAGGTATGGTCCAGAGTAATAAGAAAGTCCTTGTATATTTCACAGCTTTAAACAAAGAGATTGTGTCTACATCTAGATGTCATTGTCTCCCTTTACTTTGCCTTATTAGGTGAGTCATTAAATTTAGTTTATTTATTTTTATTTATTTGCAGTTGGTTTACCAGGATAGTCCATTGGGTCACAAAGAACCCGTTTTCAATGGAGTCCTGGGGAGAAAAGCTCCAAAACAAGCAGAAGATTACAGTAAGATATTTTGTTACACATTATTATAGTTACTATGGCCTAGTAAAAAAAAAAAAACATTGCAAGTACAACAGACTAGTGATTAATATTCATATACTACAATCTAAAAAAGAAACATTACAATATGATAACTGAGATGTCTTTACATCCAGAGGTAGGTTGCACTAAGAGGTGCATGTTATGCATTCAATATCAAAGGCTTAATACAAATGAGAGCAGGATATATGAATTAGGAGAGTAAAAGAAAAAGAGGGGAGGAGATTATGTGGGGTGGGAGCAGGAGCATTCCCACTGGGATATTAGATGTGAGCGAAGAGATTTTTTGAATGAAAGGTTGTTTGAGGTGGTACGGATGGGTGGTGGTAGGGAGTTCCAGAGGCGAGCTAGACCATAGGATAGGAGATTTTTTCCTGGGAGGATGAGTTGGTTTATACAATTCTATCAGGTTTTGGTTGTTAGATCTTAGTAGTCTATCAGGGAGGTGCATTTTAAAGGTAGAGGAAAGGGAGGGACAGATGGAAGGGTTGAAAATGAGCTGGTGTGCAAGAGTAAGTTGTGTATAGGTAAGATGATTGGTCAGTTCCAACCATTTTAGTTTGTGGAGAGATGAATAGTGGTGTGTGGAGGACCTATGGCCGGTAACAAACTTGGCAATTTTGTTATAGCAAGAGGAGAGTTGTGATATGAGTGAAGATTGTAGGTTAGTTAGGAGTGGGGCTCCATAGAGGAGGGAGGGGATGAGAAATGTGGTGGAGAGGGTGATTTTAGTGGAGGGTGTGAGATAACGATTTTGTCGGTAGAGCATACCAAGTTTTTTGTGTTTTTTTTTAATATTTAGTTGAAGATGGGAGCTAAATTTAAGCTGACTATCAATTTGGACAACTAATAATTTGGTCTCTGATACCAGTTCGATGGGTGTATTACTATGACTAGTGATAGAGAATGTACTTATATTGTAAGAGGTGACTTTGGAGGGGGTAAATAGCATTAGTTTGGTTTTAGATGCATTTAGTGCGAGGTGATTTTTTTCATCCATTGTTCGGTGGTTAAGAATGCATCTTGTGTGAGCTTAAGGAGGGCAGGGATGGAGGCAGCAGAAAAGATAATAGTTGAATCTTCTGCATATTGGATAATGTTTGTGAAGGGGATGGAGTTGTGGAAGTCGTTTATGAAAATATTGAAGAGAAGGGGACCCTGTATGGATCCTTGGGGAACTCCAGTTGGGGTGTTATGGAATGGGGAGGTGGCTTTTTTCCATGAAATGCCCAGACAGATGCAACAACTGAAAAACCTACTGAGATACCCTACTAAAAGAATATAAGGCGTATACAGTAATACATCCTACATGCACCACCCATAAGCCCTATTTCTATATCCAGTGTCCTACAGATTTGTAAGAGGCGATCTGTATCTGAAATACAAGGCATCCTCTGACCCAGGACTGATTGATGTATTCCACATCAGCAAGTCAAATGGCATAAGACATACACAGTCCAGGGTTTTAAACCTCTTTTGCAACATCAACAGAATGTTTTGAGGGAAAGATATATCTTGCAAAGGATACCACTGCTCTGGAGCAGATCCCTATGTATATTTAAGCACAACTTGGATTTATGGATGGGTAATAGAACATTTATCCCAGGACTTCTCCCTGTACTACTAACTGACAGGGGCAGCTTTTTAATGCTTTATCCCATGCATGGGTCCCATCCAGTTATCTAATGGTATGAGCCCAGTTATTCTCATTAGGAGTAATATATCATTCTCGACCATGGGATGGGTAAAGCCAATAATATGGAATAGTTTAATTTAAATACTAAAAGCAAAACTGGCTAGGCTTTAAATAGTCTGCAAGGTCAGCTAGCCTAATATTTATGAAGCTATAAACTGTAACCCTGTGACTTTTGAAGAAGGAAGGAGTGGCCAGATACTAACACTTGAAGTGACACCTCATCTCCAAGTAACAAATGGTAAAAAGGGGGGTGCAATGATGATGGTGATAATAATGATGACAGTCATGATGACAATGAAGTCATATCAGGTAGCTGAAACTGAGGACTAAGATGGTGAGCTTCCATTGCCTAGTGTGTGATTCTCAACAATTCAGTTAACCAGATAGTGCCCCTGGACTGATCCTGAAAAAAATCCATGTGGATCAATGCTCTACTGTGGTTAACAAATACAGATAGATAAAAAGCTGATGCTTGAGGCAGAATTGCAACAGTATAGGCAGGAGCTTACATTTGGAAAAAAAATTGAGCTCTTTATTGAAACGGTGTGCTAACATCATCACAAATGGGAAAAAAACATTCTGAGAAACAGTTATATGTTACATTCAACTGAGGCTGTTAATGATGAGTTTGTATGCTAAGAGTTCGAAAACATATTTGATATACAAACCACAAACATGAACTAATAAAGAAAACAAAAAAAAGATGAACTCTGAGGTAGATATAACCAATAAAGTTATTAAGTGCTTTCATCCCTAAGACAAGGACTTCTTCAGAATAAAACATCCTCAGCAAACCCCCACTTATATACCCCAGCATACAAGCAATAATTGAATAATGATTCCCATACAATTAAATAATTTACCTTAAAGAAACATGTGGTTACAAATGAAGTGGTGCAGGCAAACTGTTCCTCCAAAAATAAAAATACAGTACAGAAAAAGCAAAGGAGGCTCCAGACCACCGCTGCTAAAAATATAAAAATTTAATCCAAAGTGAGCGCTTTTGTAGCTCAAGGCTACTTTATCAGACAAAAGCTTACATCAAATGTGCAGTTTATATACCATCAAGTTAAATAATCAATCAATTAAATCACCAATTAAATTAAAGACACATAACTAAATTCATTAACTTGAGGTAAACCCAGAGTATAAAAATATATACATCTTCCATCTAATTCATTTGTCTATCTAATGATGCATATAAAAAGTATATTATATCTATGAAAATAACTAGTGCATAACATTCATATAAATAGAAAATAAAAAATACATAGAATACATTATTAACTGTAGAAATGACTAATACATAGCATCTATCTAAATGCTACTATCTAATGCCTCTATCCATTAATACTGGTTTATTACAAATGTTGTCATTGATACCCTTACCAACATTCGCTTGTAGCCTAATTATCCATTCGGGTTCCTTGACTTCAACTTTATTCTTAACTTCACCCCATCTAATGCTGAATTTGACCATATCTATCACTAAAAACTTAAATTCATGTTCATTGCCACATACCATGGTATGCTTAGCCAAGGCATTAGTATCTATTTTCCTGGAGATGTCATATAGATGTTCTCTCATGTGATCACGTAATCTACATGTCTTCATCCCAACATAAAAACAGCCACATAGTACACAGGTGGCTAAGTACAGTAAATTGATTGTATTACAATGTGCTGTCAATTTGAACGTGTATATCCTCCCTGTATCAGGATGTATAAACCTGCATGTACTGTCAAGAAAGTCACAGAACTTGCACTTACCACATAGGTATGTACCAAATTCTATTTCATCTTTAGGTTTGATTAGTTCATGACTAACTCGTCGTCCGCATAATATCCTTTTTAAACACTTTTTATTCTTATAAACATATCTGGTCTTTCTCCTACAATCCCTTTCACCTTGTCATCTGCACATAGGATATTCCAGTTCTTATCAAAAATATGTTGTAATAACTGAGTGTTACTAGAATACGTGATAGGTATTCACAAAGTGTTATTTCTGTACTTCGATACTATGGAAGGGGCTTCCTGTTTAGAGAAGTATGGAAAAATATCTATTTCTCTTCTATTAATATCTATTGTTGCTTGGTAAATCTCAGTCTCACTATAGCCTCTCTCCAGAAATCTGTCTTTCATTTCTGTAAACTCTCTTTCAAATTTCACATCATTAGTTATTAACCTAGAGGTTCTCACCCCCTGTCCTCTACCCACATTTTTAAAGATGTGTTTGGGGTGCATGCTTTTGTCTACGCAGATAGGAATTTCTGTAGCACTCCTTCCTATATATCTCAGTATTAAATTGGTTGTTAGTCTTCTGTACAATTCTGACATCCAGAAAGTCAATTGTAGAGAAGGAACTCTTCATTGTAAATTTCAAAAATTGTGTACTATTGCATAACTTAATAAAGAAGGGGGTGAATGTATCAATGTCACCATCCCACAACATAAAAAGGTCGTCCACAAACCTTCTGTGGAAGACAAGTCGGCCCTGCATCTCAGTAATCACATACTGCTCTTCCCATGCTGCCATGACAATGCTGGCGTAGCTATTGGCACATGGTGTGCCCATAGTTACGCCATCCATTTGTCTATAAATAGTGTTATCAAACACAAATAAATTATTTTCCAGAATAAGTACCATCAGCATTGCTAGAAAATCAATACATCAATTGTCATAAGTCCTATCTTTCAATAAATACTGCCTAAACAGTTCTATCCCCATTCTATTGGGAATCATAGTGAAAAGGGATTGTACACCTAGGGTGATCATTAGCCACTGTCTGTTTAAGTTTACACAACCAACAAACTCATACAGGTCTCATAGGAGTTGCTTATTGTCCTTCAATATAAACCTGTTCTTCAATAAAACCACCTTTAAGTGTTGTTCCACAAAAACTGACAGTGGTTCAGTGCACCACCCTCTCTCTGCCACGATAGGCCTCATGGTGTGTATCATAGCATGTTTGTGAATTTTGGGCAATCCTTGTATGGCAGGTACTACTGTTTTTTCTACAATAAAATACTTAAATAGTTACATACTAATTAGTCTACTCTGTAGGCATTCAAAAAGGGAGTTATAAATGCATCTTTCACATGTACTAACTCTATCAACATTTATCTGATCATAAAATTTATCATTCCACATTTCTTTCATAGTTTGCATATAAAATTCAAAGTCCATTATAACCAGGGGGCTGCCTTTATTGGCCGGTCTAATTGAAATGGAATTATCATGGCATAGTACTTCCAATGCTTCCCTTTCTTTTTTATTTAAGTTAGAAAAGTGTTTCTTATTTGAATTACCACTGTTATACAATTCATATATCTCTTTAGTACATCCCCTTTCAAACGTTTCCACAGCTGGGTTATTTAAGGGAATAAAACTGCTAGTTTTTTAAAATTTACTAGCAACATCAATGTTATTGTCCGTTCCACCTAAATGAACCTTCAACATTATATTATGAGTGTAAATTTTAAGTTCTATTATATTCTCTGTTTCAGTCATTTTGTTGGCTGGTATAAAGGACATATCTTTCTGCAAGACATTGGCTTCATATTCAGTTAGTATTTGACCTGAAATGTTCCAAATTAGTGTTGCCCATTTTGTTGCCACATCTTTTTTATGGTTAGGTACTTCTCCTCTATTGAGGCTTTGCGTTTGCGGCAGTCTCTGCTGCAGGACCGCACTCGAAAAGAATTGGCTCAAATGGGGTATGGTACAGCTAAATTTGTTTTGTTCAGCATGAAATTATTAGTTGAGTCATTATATCCATTAGGAGAGACTGTAGACCCAGTGTTTTTCTTTTGCGCCCCTCCAGTTCTGTCCGCCTCAGCAGCAATGGTGTTGTTCACTTCCCTCAAAGACTGTGCAGGAGGAGGCATGTCCTACATCTCAAAAACTGTTCCGTCATTGTTGATGTCAACTGAAATGATATGATTTAAAGGAACAGCTGCAATTTCTTTAATTGCATAAGGTTTTACAGTTCTATCACTATAATGCTTTGAATATGCTGAAGTTTAGAATTATTATCACTGGAACCACCATGGTTTCATTTTCTCGGCCAGGCAAAAACCCTGCTGGTCGAAAAATCTTGTGTATCCCTTTGCATTGTCTTTCTTTTGTAATTCAGTAGTTGCTGTTCATATGCTGCAACATTCTCCAGATATATGTATTTTTATATTATGGTTTTACCTCAAGTTAATGAATTTAGTTATGTGCATTTAAGTTAATTGGTGATTTAATTGATTATTTAACTTGATGGTATATAAAGTGCACATTTGATGTAAGCTTTTGTCTGATGAAGTAGCCTTGAGCTACAAAAGTGCTCACTTTGGATTAAATTTTTATATTTTTAGCAGCGGTGGTCTGGAGCCTCCTTTGCTTTTTCTGTATTGTATTTTTATTTTTGGAGGAACAGTTTGCCTGCACCACTTCATTTGTACCTGCTTGTTCTCTGACTTTTGACAAGTGGTGTGGAGACATGGCTCAGGGGAATGCCTCGTTGGATTTGGTACTTGACTATGTACCTGAAAGGGATGTCTGGAAGGAGAAATTACAACTAACCTTGTAGAACCGTAATAACCCACTGCTGGGCTTTGAATCTGTGGCTAGCACTATACAAACAAATGAGAACTGTGAGTATGATGTAACGGCCTTGAAGAAGGAGCTACATAAATTAGAAAATGATTTATGCAAGTTAAAAAGACTTCAGGCTCAAAGGTTTCACCTTGAAGCCTGTCTTAAACTGCACATTGTTCCCCTTGGGCTGCAGGTGCTTAATATACCCACGTATGGTACTGTTTATAATGAACTTTTATTGCAATGGCAACAAATTAATTTAAAGACTATTTGGAGCTATATGAAATTGTTGATTAACTTTTTTACACCAGAGGAAAAAGCCCTAATAGCCAGTATCAATATTTTACAAGGAACTTTGTATGACATATATCCACAAAATCTGATGCTATCTTGGAGACTGTTGCAGCATATGAACAGCAACTACTGAATTACAAAAGAAAGAAAATCCAAAGGGATGCACAAGATTTCTCAACCGGCAGAGTTTTTGCCTGGCCGAGAGAATGAAACCATGGTGGTTCCAGTGATAATAATTCTAAACTTCAGCATATTCAAAGCATTAATAGTGATAGAACTGTAAAACATTATGAAATTAAAAAAAATGCAGCTGTTCCTTTAAATCCTATCAGTTCGGTTGACATCAACAATGATTGGAACGGTTTTTGAGATGCAGGACATGCCTCCTCCTGCACAGCTGTTGAAGGAAGAGAACAACACCATAGCTGCTGAGACAAATGGAAATGGAGGGGCGTGAAAGAAAAACACTGGGTCTACAGTTTCTCCTAATGGATATAATGGCTCAGCTAATAATTTCATGCTGAACAAAACAAATTTAACTGTACCATACCCCATTCGAGCCAATTCTTTTCGAGAGCGGTCCTGGAGCAGAGACTGCTGCAAATGCAAAGTCTCAATAGAGGAGGAGAAGTCCCTAACCATAAAAAAGATGTGGCAACAAAATGGGCAACACTAATTTCGAACATTTCAGGTCGAGTACTAACTGAATATGAAGCCAATGTCTTGGAGAAAGGTATGTCCTTTATACCAGCCAACAAAATGACTGTAACAGAGAATATAATAGAACTTAAAAATTACACTTGTAATATAATATTGAAGGTTCATTTTGGTGGAACGGACAATAACATTGTTGTTGCTAGTAAATTAAAAAAAACTAGCAGTCTTATTCATTTAAATAACCCAGCTGTGGAAACATTTGAAAGGGCATGTACTAAAGAGATATATGAATTGTATAACAGTGGCAATTCAAATAAGAAATACTTTTCTAACTTAAATAAAAAAGAAAGGGAAACATTGGAAGTATTATGCCATGGTTATTCCATTTCAATTAGATGGGCCGATAAAGGCGGCTCCCTGGTTATAATGGACTTTGAATTTTATATACAAACTATGAAAGAAATGTTGAATGATAAGTTTTATGAGCAGATAAATGTTGATAGAGTTAGTACATGTGAAAGATGCATTTATAACTCCCTTTTTGAATGCCTACAGAGTAGACTAATTAGTATGGAGCTATTTAAGTATTTTATTGTAGAAAAACCAGTAGTACCTGCCATACAAGGATTGCCCAAAATTCACAAACATGCTACGATACCCCCCATGAGGTCTATCGTGACAGGGAGAGGGTGGTGCACTGAACCACTATCATTTTTTGTGGACCAACACTTAAAGGCTGATTTTTTGAATAACAGGTTTATATTGAAGGACAATAAGCAATTCCTAAGAGACCTGTATGAGTTTGTTGGTTGTGTAAACTTAAAAAGACAGTGGCTAATGATCACCCTAGGTGTACAATCCCTTTTCACTATGATTCCCAATAGAATGGGTATAGAACTGTTTAGGCAGTATTTATTGAAAGATAGGACTTATGGCAATTGATTTATTGATTTTATAGCAATTCTGATGGAATTTATTCTGGAAAATAATTTATTTGTGTTTGATAACACTATTTATAGACAAATGGATGGCGTAACTATGGGCACACCATGTGCCAATAGCTACGCCAGCATTGTCATGGCAGCATGAGAAGAGCAGTATGTGATTACTGAGATGCAGGGCCGACTTGTCTTCTACAGAAGGTTTGCGGACGACCTTTTTATGTTGTGGGATGGTGACATTGATACATTCACCCCCTTCTTTATTAAGTTAGGCAATAGTACACAATTTTTGAAATTTACAATGAAGAGTTCCTTCTCTACAATTGACTTTCTGGATGTCAGAATTGTACAGAAGACTAACAACCAATTTGATACTGAGATATATAGGAAGAAGTGCTACAGAAATTCCTATCTGCAAAGTATGCACCCTAAACACATCTTTAAAAATGTGGTTAGAGGACAGGGGGTAAGAACCTCTAGGTTAATAATTAATTATGTGAAATTTGAAAGAGAGTTTACAGAAATGAAAGATATATTTCTGGAGAGAGGCTATAGTGAGACTAAGATTTACCAAACAACAATAGATATCAATAACAGAAGAGAAGTAAATATTTCTCTATACTTCTCTAAACAAGAAGCCCCTTCCATAGTATCGAAGTATAGAAATAACACTTTGAGAATACCTATCATGTATTCTAGTAACACTCAGTTATTACAATGGATTTTTGATAAGAATTGGAATATCTTATGTGCAGATGACAAGGTGAAAGGGATTGTAGGAGAAAGACCCAGATATATTTATAAGAATAAAAAGTGTTTAAAAAGGATATTATGTGGACCACGAGTTAATCGTGAACTAATCAACCCTGAAGATGAAATGAAATTGGGCACATACCCATGTGGTAAGTGCAAGTTCTATGACTTTCTTGATAGGTCAAGTAGGTTTATACATCCTGATACAGGAGGATATACATGTTCAAATTGATAGCACATTGTAATACAATCAATTCAGTGTACTTAGCCACCTGTGTACTATGTGGCTGTTTTTATGTTGGGATGAAGACATGTAGATTACGTGATCACATGAGAGAACATCTATATGACATCTCCAGGAAAATAGATACTAATGCCTTGGCTAAGTATACCATGGTATGTGGCAATTAACTTGAATTTATGTTTTTAGTGATAGATATGGTCAAATCTAGCATTAGAGGGGGTGAAGTTAAGAATAAAGTTGAAGTCAAGGAACTCAACTGGATAATTAGGCTACAAGTGAATAAGGGTATCAATGACAAAATTTGTATTAAAAACAGTATTAATGGATAGAGGCATTAGACAGTAGCATTTAGACAGATGCTATGTATTAGTCATTTATACAGTTAATGTATTCTATGTATTTTTTATTTTCTATTTATATGAATGTTATGCACTAGTTATTTTCATAGCTATAATATACTTTTTATATGCATCATTAGATAGACAAATGAATTAGGTGGAAGATGTATATATTTTTATACTTTGGGTTTACCTCAAGTGAATTCATTTAGTTATGAATGCTATGCAATAATTATTTTTATGGTTAATATGTTTTTATATGTATCATTAGATAGATGAAGGAATTAGATGGAAAATGTATGTATTTTTATACTCTGGGTTTACCTCAAGTTAATGAATTTAGTTATGTTCCTTTAAGTTAATTGGTCATTTAATTAATTGATTATTTAACTTGATGGTATATAAACTGCACATTTGATGTAAGCTTTTGTCTGATGTAGTAGCATTGAGCTACGAAAGCGCTCACTTTGGATTAAATTTTTATATTTTAGCAACCGTGGTCTGGAACCTCCTTTGCTTTTTCTGTAAAGAAACAGGGACATAATAACACATTAAATAAGTGATGCCTTAATCTAAAAAAAATAACAACAGTTATAAAAAACTCATTCTAAAAGATCACAATGCAAAGACTGCTTTTAACCTTAAAATGGAACTAATGGATATATTCCCATTTAAACCAGGATATACTGTGGCATTTGTTCAAAGCTGCTACTGTAATTCCTTAAACACCAGGTAATCATCAGTTGGTCCACCTCTCTGCCCTAGCTCAACATGGTCAATTGTTATAAATTTAAAAAAGATGATTGTCAGACTTTTGTATATGGAATTCTTGAGATTGATGGAAGAAACAATGATACTAGAAATCAAGGTGAAAGAATTGAGAATCTCTTCTAAAACATAGATAAACAATCCTTGGGAAAATATTCTTGCTCTTATTGAGACACTAAAATTGTACTCAAACTAATTAAATGTGTAACTTTATACTTTACTGATTGAATATTATAATATTTTTTCTCTCTTTTTTTATTATTAACTTTTTTTTTATTATTACTTTAGTGATATTTGTTCAGGTCCATTGTACATAGTGTATATAAAGGCTTATAATACTTGTTTTCACTGATGATTGTAATGTTAAATATCATTATATTTGGAAAATAATAAAAATTATTT
Organism: Protopterus annectens; assembly: GCF_019279795.1. Lineage (NCBI taxonomy): Eukaryota > Metazoa > Chordata > Ceratodontiformes > Protopteridae > Protopterus > Protopterus annectens. Next base: position 1,635,746,730 of record NC_056731.1, on the reverse strand, counting down.
GAGTAAAAAAAAAGAGAAAACTATGCCACATCACAGAAAGAAAAAAAAAACTTTTGTATATGTGTAGAAAAGGCATTCTTAGATTATTTTCTCACTATGTCATACATGTGTTGATAAATTCTGCTTCTGAAACTATTCTTAGTTTTCCCGACATAGAAACAGGTGCAATTTTGACATAATGCCAGATAAACCACTCCTTTTGTGTTACAGTTATAACTCTTATGTAATCTTATAATGCCAAAATTATCTAAATCAACTTTGTTTGTTTCCAGGATGAATTTAAACTGTGGACAATGTGTACATTTGTTCATTCTACCCACCTGCTCTGGGTATTTAACTTTCTCCAACACATTTTTTATACAAATATCCATTTTATATATAATAAATGGGTTTACAATACCGCTCAGTTTCTTAAATTCACTATGACTTTGTGTGAAGAAAAGGTCAACTATTTAGATGTTACCATTAGTAAAAACAAAATTAATAAGACATTTGATTCTGTAATTTATAGGAAACCTACTTATTTCAGCATGTTACTACATTTTAACAGTTGGCATCCCATTCATCAGAAGAGGTCATTAGTCAAAGGACAATGTGTACATCTTGCATGCATATGGGTGAATTTAAAACACAATGTAAAATGTTAAAAAAATATGTTGTTAAGGGAAGGGTATCCAGTTTCGTTTCTTTCCTTAATAATATATTTAGGGAAGTAATGAAAAAAGGACAGGTAGCCAGTACACCTCTTTATTGGGGATCAATAACAGTCAAATACCTATGAACAATCGAACCAACTTAGAAAATAGCAGGATGCGTAAAGCTCTAGTATTAACATATAATATTCATTTTGTTGACATCAAACAAGTAATACACAAAAATGGGAAGGTTTTTGATTTAGACCCTGAATATGTCAACATTGTTGGGGCAAACCCACTTATTCTATATAAAAAGAATATTTGTATAAAAAAATATGTTGGAGAAAGTTAAATACCCAGAGCAGGTGGGTAGAATGAACAAATGTGGACATTGTCCACAGTTTCAATTTATCCTGGAAACAAACAAAGTTGAATTAGGTAACTTTGGCATTATAAAATTACATAAGAGGCACAACTGTAACACAAAAGGAGTGGTTTATCTGGCATTATGTCAAAATTGTACCTGTTTCTATGTCAGGAAAACTAAGAATAGTTTCAGAAACAGAATTTATCAACACAGACATGACATAGTGAGAAAAGAATCTAAGAATGCCCTTTCTGCACATATACAAAAGTTTGACAATCATTTTTTTTACATTTATAATAATTGACCATGTTGAACTGGGGCAGAGGGATGGACCAATTGATGATTACCTAGAGTTTAAGGAACTGCAGTGGCAGCTTCTAAAAAATGACACAGTATTTCCTGGTTTAAATGGGAATATATCCATTACTTCCATTTTAAGGTTAAAAGCAGCCTTTGCATTTTAATCTTATAGAATGAGTTTTTTATAACTGTTGTTATTTTGTTTAGATTAATGCATCACTTATTTAATGTGTTAGTATGTACGTGTTTCTTTAAGTTAAATCATTTAATTGTATGGGAATCATTATTCAATTATTGCTTGTATGCTGGGGTATATAATTAGGTTTTGCTGAGGATGTTTTATTCTGAAGAAGTCCTTTTCTTAGGGAATACAGCGCTTATTAAATTTATCGGTTGTATCTGCCTTGGAGTTCATCTTTTTTTGTTTTATTTATTAGTTCATATTTGATATGCACCTATTTTAGGTCAGAGGTCTATGATATGGCATTTTTACTTCAAAAGTTTTCTTTCTGTGTATCTCCTAAACTGAGAGCTCTAACCATCAGCAATATTTTAGCGTTTAAAAAACAAAGGTCTTCTAATTTAATTTTTAAATCTACCTGATGAAGTCAGAACTGATTAATTTTAAAATTTATTTATTTTTATTACTAGGAAGGTGAACTGATCTGTCTTAGACTCTTTTTAGGCATAACCAAGGACACAAGACCAAGGATAAAGGCAATGTACTCCAGCAGTTTAGATTTCCAATCAATGTTTTGGGAGGTGGGAGGAAACCAGAGTACCAAGGACAAATCCATAGAAACATGAGGAGAACATATAAAGTCTACACAGACACTGAACAGAAGTCAGGATTCTACCCCAGAGACTAGAACTGTGAGGTAAAGAGCTTACTATTGACTAATTATGCTGTTCAGTGTCAAATGTTTCAGTAAAAACTGTGAACAGCATCTCTGTAAGTTTGCCCTCATCTGTAACCATTAGTTTGAAAGTCATCAAACATCAATTCATTTTGATAGTGTTTGTGGTATAGCTCATTCTATTCCCTGGCAAAAAATCCAATATATCAGACATTTTCTCAGATGAACTATAGCAAACTCTTCTTTTTTTGTTTTCTAGGCTCAGAAATGGGGTAAGTGTGGTAAGCAAACCTGGCCCCCTAGTAAAAGTGGATTGCTTGTAGCACTGCTTACTTTGTTTTGTGTGTAGACTTCAAGTGCAGTTTAAGAGTCAGAGCACTTATGAATGATGCAGATGTGTCAATTTTTACAGTAAGGCAAACATAACTGTAAAGATGACGGGAGACAATACTTCACCTTTATCAAAATGTAATGTATTTGATGATACTACTGTGGAACATAGTGTTAATAACACGGCCCTATCTAATAAATACTGAATTAGCCATGCAACATGGTTCAGATTCTTGTTCCTGTCCTATATAGAGACATGGTGGTCTATGTATCAATCACTAGTCCTGAAACTAGACTAATTGCCTCACTGGTAGGTAATGCTGATCCATTCCAAACTGCAATAAGGATAGCTGTAATGTTATTAACTCAAGCTACAGTGGTTTCCCAGTGTTCACTTGATTCACAAGAATTTGAGTTACACTTTTCAGAATATTCAGTTCTGAAACATATAACTGGAAAAACATAAGAAAAACACAAAACATTTCTTTTTCAGGGGGAATCCATTCTGTAACTCCATGTGACAGTGGGGTGGGGGCTACTTCCCTACCTATAATGTATATATGTATATATATATATATATATATATATATATATATATATATATATGTATATCTACACACACACACACACACACACACACACACACACACACACACATGTATATGTGTGTGTAAACTTCATGGTCACACTACAGTAGTAGAAAGGGGAAAAGCCACTGAAAATGTGTCATTGTCATTGACTCACACAATCCTGCAATTGCATGTGCCTCAATGAAGTGTATGAAGGCTACTTGCATTAAAGAAGTCAAAAAGGCAATGAAATTTGTCATCATATGCAACACCCACTTCAAAAAAGGAGAAGAGCCAAAATGCTGGAGATGTGGACACCCTGATGCTGATTGGATACATATGGTTGTTAATTGCAAAATAAATTTCCCATTTTGGTTAGACTTTAAATATCTTTGTAAAGCTCTATGGATGACAATTGTATAATTTCTGACTCCCTTATCCTTTTCAGTGTTCCAGTTCGTGAAGTCATTCCTAAAAAACAAACATTTTTACTATGGTCTGTCCTCTCTATAGCAAGGAAAATTGTTACTTAAATTGGAAATCCCAGTCTACTCCTATCTTTAAAGTTGAGTTTGGTCATCTTGTGAAATACATTTGTAAGAACGAGATTGCTACAATAAAAGCAAGGACTAAAAGTGTTCTCCTATGTATATTGCTTTTTAAGTTGTTATGGACATTGTATATAGTTTATTTGCTTTTTCTTGTTACTATACTGTTAAGTTATTGCGTTATAAAAAATGAATAAAACATTTTGGAAAGCAAAAAAGGAGAAGATCCCTAGAAGGTAATGTTACTCCCCCAATCATGGGGAACAGAGAAGATGTAGTAGAAATCCTGATATATTTAAAATATGTCATTTCAGTGAAAAAGAGGTTTTAATTTGAGTTACACATTACAGTGATGAGATTTTAATAACTGGCAACCCCATGTTGAAATCCTTACATAGGCGGGAAGCAAGTCTTGTCAACAAAATAATAACAGTAACCTCTTTGTTCTGGATGCATTAAAGTTGTATTTGCATTTTTCAAGATGCTCTGTATTTTGAAATCCATTTGATTGGTTTTCTATGTGTTGGAATGAATGGCGTTAGAAAATATAATTTCTGTAGGTTAAGACAAGTATAGTTAATCTTGTTACAATCCTAGTACAACTAAAGTGCTATTCTTCAGTGAAATGCTCCCTTTGCCAAGTTGGGATACTGTATTCTTAATAATGCTATAAAATTTAATAGCTTTTGGAGGCAGTGTTCATTTCAAGAGTGAAATTAAGGTCTTCACCTGTTAAGAGGAAATGTTTCAGAAGAATAAGATGGTAATTATGCATTTGCAATAAAATAACTTTTTGTATTCTTTCAATGCAAAAAGAGCCAACCTGATGCAAAACCACATTCACAACTTATCTACAAATGCTAGAAGCTTAAAGGAATAGGCTTACCAAATTTTGTTCCATCCAGTTATTGACTAACATTAAAACAGGTATTATAAGGAAATAGTTTAAGTATGGCTCATATGCTTTTGTTACTCAATGATGTACTGGTTGCCATGACTGGAGAATATGTAGTAGTGGGGGTAAACTCTGTATTTATGTAAAAAAATGCTGCTCATTCTGCGATATACTGCTGTTAAATTAATGCAGAGATTATCCAAGGGCCTGTTAAGGGCATTTGACATACACATTCAATAACAAGTTGCTATAAGTCCCTGAACCTTAACATTGATAAAAAAATAAATAAATAACAGTACCTATTTGAACTTCAGGATCTTTCAGTAGATCATTTTAGTAATACTGTAATCTACAACTGTGTTTAGGTATCACAGGATTTACCCACAGTCAGTATGCTTTTTAACAGCAGCTTCTGTTCTTTAATTAAACTAAAAACTGTACCACAGAGAAGATCTTTCATTTAGGTTTCCCTTTCCCTGATAGGGAAGGTATTTGCTAGACTGCAGTCCAAATGTATTCTTGGCCTCTTCTCATTCTATTACTTTTCCATTTCTTGTTAGTTGCCGTCAATGGGTCCCTATTATGTCATCTAAGGAACAGTTCATCGAATGGCATTTTGTCAAACACGCTGTTCATTGAACTGTTCTTGCGGAGATAACATTACAGTAGGTATCGAGAAATCTGCCTTTCCCTACTGTAGTGTGATCTTGGGGTTGGTATATATAATTAACAGGGGTGTGGGGGTTCGATGAATGGCATTTCCAATGAAATGCCATCCGTTTATGTGAAGGATCGATGATATAATATAGACCTGCTGTGAATACCATGGTTCCTTTGTCAGTTTTCTCCAATAAATTCCAGCCTCCTCTTTCCTATTCTCTGTATTGCAGTCATTCCTATCAGCAAAATCTCCGTTCACCATTCTCATTTTAGCTTAGTTCTTAGAATACTGTGGTACTTTATGAATGTAATATTCTGTACGGCTGTTGTTATTCTCCTCAAAGATTTGCATCCAAAATCCCATGTGCTCCTTATTTCTTGAATTTCCTCCCTGCTTCATCATCATCCCTTTCCACTTTGAAGTTTAGCTTTCTGCTTGTGTTATGTATATGAGCATTAACTGTGTAGCTCTAAATTATCCCTTCAAATGAAGTAATTCTAAATCACCTTGTTCTATTGGGATCAACTTATTTCACTTGACCCTTGCCTCTTCCCCTTCCAGATAAATTCCTTCAAATGTTCATTAATTATTGGTGGATACAACAAAAAAACAAGGCAAATCTGATTACTGCTTTAATGAATTCACCTGTAGCGCCTCAGCAAACAAATGCCTTCCAGGCACCTGACTACTGCAGTAGTGTAGGACAGCATGTACTGAATGAACCTGCTAGAAGATCAGTGACTGACATTAACAGATGTCATCCATCATCTAAAAAGTTGTGGTGCATGAGTCCATTACATTCTGCTCTGTACTAAAAGTGATAGCAGTCACATTTCAGCAATATGCTTGCCAGTATGTATCATGAACTTCTATGTGCTAGGATTAAGCATGGTGTCAGTGACATCCTCAATGAATATTGAATGTGCTTAACTGTTCCCACTGGGTTTAGACCTCATGCTGTAGACTGTCATGGACAACGTCTTCCTACTGAATATATCCACACCTTTCTCTGATGAAATATCTGCTAAATCATTCTCTACCAGCTGTGGGGGGGGGGGGGGTCCCTGGATAACAGAGCCACGTTCTGTACATCAACCAGAATGGCATATCTCTCCACCTCTGCTGCATTGGGATCCTGGATGTGCATTGTGCTGAACTACTATTCCTAAGCAGATGTAAATACTGTAACAGCTTAACCATTGCAATGTTCCTATAGTTTGCACCTGCAAGATTAGTAGTGCTTGCTCTTAATTGCTTTCTTGAGGGATACATGCATCCCTCTACCATCAGCACTGGTTTTCTTCTTTTGCTAGATATAGTGACGTAGACATTGCTCCCACCAACCTACCTAAAGTGCAGCACACACAAGTTGTTCCCTGAATGTCAGGGCTACACTGAAGATATCCAGAAACATCAGTGGTAAATACCATCCTACCACAGGGAGCACATCAGTACACCAAGGAGATAATGTTCTCCAACATCTCTTTGTGCTGTACTTAGCTTTACAGACTGACTATATCGACTCCATGTCAGTCTGTTACCTACCTATCCATCCCACCTATTGCACACGTGCAACATCATATGCAGGCCAACCCCACCAACTGCAGCTGTACATGTCACCAGTCAGAGTGCTCCCACTAACCTAAATAATGTGCAGTACACACAAGCTGTTCCCTACAAGGCCAAACATTCAACCAGCCATGAACATGTGAATGATGGCATGGTAGTACAATGATCTCCACTTCCCCATTTCCCTTAGATACAGACAATACCTTAAGTATGACAGATGATGGATGCTGCACTCCTCTTATGTACTGGCTGATGGTGCAATTATAGTTATGCAAATTAGATAAAGGGGTGAAACACTACAGCTTAATTACAATCATGGATATATGCTTTGATAAGGGTAGCTCCAGCTTATCCTGTTGCACTTTACCTTCACTATTTTATCATCTCATCTGGTTTGTGTATGGATACAGCCATTAAAGGATGTTTGCAAGCCTACACTAGGCAGTCAAATGTTAGTACTTTCTACTCATGGTCCAGTGTCACCTATCACACCTTAGTGACAAACTTTCACACTTCTGGCACGAATCCCAACACTCCTACTTTTATTTTATAGCACTATTAGTATTAGCTACTAAATCCTTGACCTGAAGATCCCAGAATGGCCAACAGGTATTCTGTTATTTTTAATTCAGGAAAGTGCAGTTTCATTAAACTATACTTTTGCTTAAGTAAGTTCAGCTTTTTCAGTTTCCAAGAGGTGTACTTTCGATGAACGAAAGTAGACCCATATATATATATATATATATATATATATATATATATATATATATATATATATAATATATATATATATATATATATTTTTATGCATATATATATATATATATATATGTATATGTATGTGTGTGTGTGTGTGTGTATATGTATGCAATTAATAAACATACTGAACAACAGAATTATTGAAGTAAGGAGTAATCCATTTCAAAGAACATACAAGCTTTTGCTAAAGGGGCAAGACCCCTGCACCCCCATGGGGGGGCTGTGTCCTTTCATATCCCTAGTAATTTAAATATATCAGCTTTGAGACTCTACAATATTGGAGACAAAGGAAATTTTCCCTCTCTCCAGTATTCAGTGATCTCACACAAATACTATAGTTCCAGTTACTGTTTTCAAAATGCATTTGAAAGGAGTGCACTTCAACCAACTACTGGTGCCCCTCCAAAAAACTATATATATATATATATATATATATATATATATATATATATATATATATGGGTCTACCTGAAAATGTCGAAAGTGCACAACGCCAACAACGAGAACACTGACACCGGAAGATCGACAACAGAGAAGACCGACAGTTGAGAATCCCGACACTGAGAACATTGACAAGTTAAGGTAAGTGTGCGATAGGGATGGACGTTAGGGTCAGGGTGTGGGTAAGGTAAGTGTGTGATAGTGACAGACGTTAGGGTAGTGTGCTGGTCAGGTAAGTGTGCGATAGTGATGGACTTGAGGGTTAGGGGCGGATTAAGTGAGTTAGGTTTAGGGTGCGGGTAAGGTAAGTGTGCGATAGTGACAGAGTTAAGGGTTGGGGTGGATTAAGTGAGTTAGGGTTAGGGTGCGGGTAAGGTAAGTGTATGATAGTGATGGACCTTAGGGTTAGGGTTAAGGTTAGTGCATAAATAATTGTGTATGTAAGGTTTAGTGTAGGTTTGTAAGATTTTTGGTGTGCTTGTGTTGTGTGTGTGTTTTTTGGGAAAGGTATTTGTTTTGTTGATTGTCGGGATTTTGGTTTGTCGGGCATGTGAAGTTTCGTGTTTTTGAACTTTCTTTTTTGTCGTTTTTTTCATGTTGGTGTTTTGGCATTGTCGGTGTTATCAGGTAGACCTATATATATATATATATATATATATATATATATATATATATATATATATATATATATACATATATATATATATATGTATATATATACATACATATACATATATAGTAAACTTAATCTATGAAGAAAAATAAAGATGCAAAGAAAAATGTTAAGTAAGCAAGTCAAGAACAACAGGTCAATCAATCACATAAATAACAATTTATTTTGCAGGTGAATAGATTGAATTGACAAATATTACAGCTGAATACATTGACATATACAATTTTAGAGGACAGAGTCCTGCCTGTTTAATTTACATTGTCCAATAAAAAATGCTAAATAGGTTTTTCTTACGGAGTGTATTTGGATGTGTTTTTTCCTTTAATGGCTTTCTCTCTTCACATCTTTTTTTAAGAATGTCCACTGCACTGTTATAACCCACTTTCTTCTTTGAAATCTGAGAACATAAGTATAGCCTCATTCTGTTTTGGTAGCAGTTATTTTTAAGCAAGTTGCAGAGCATCAGCTACACAAATGCTACTAACAGTATTTCATTTATCTTACTTATCTAGCTTTTATATAATATCAGTCATTCATCTTATTTGTGTTACTTAGTAAAAAGAAATTAGGCCAGTATTATATTTGATATATCTCTAGCTGTGCTACACAGTAGCTAAGAATTTATAACAATTCAAAAATATAGTGTTCTATATAATATGGGTTTGCAGCATAAATGTGCAGAATACTGCAGCTGATGTAAATGCATTATTTCATGAGCTTGGTGTAATCAGATAAAAGAAAGGTATTGCTGATTATATGTATTCCTTTTTACTTATTTTTTTCACATTTGTTTACGTGGATCTGCAGTAAGCTAATGTATTCTGTCTGCTTCTGCCATGTGCTCTTAGGCAGCAAACATTCTGCTTTCCTCTGCAGTTTTACAAAAAACATGTGCATATCATTTTCTGTTCCCTACTAATGACATATTCACATTTATGCATCTGTAAATCCATGATTTAAATTCATATATATATATATATATATATATATATATATATATATATATATATATATATATATATATATATATATATATATATATATACACTTTGCAGTTTTTTGTCTTTCTACACGCTTAGAAATGTCTCCTTTCTGACAGAAAGTTGCATATTAACAGATGTTGTTTTATTGAATACACATATTTTACCTAGATGTCATATAACTTCATGATGTTTTTTTTTCACTAACAGAATATTTGTATTTCAATATTTAAGGACTTCTAGTGTGATGTATGCAGCCATTAGGTAGCTATTATTTACTTAAGCTGGATACGATGTATTTATTTTTTTATTTGACATTTGGTAGCCAGGAAAGTCCAACTAGGTACAGATTACCCATTTTCAGCAGAGGCCTGGGGAGAAAAGCTCCACACAAATTCTAAAACAATTTAGAAGAAAATAACTTCTCTACAGATTTTTAAAATATAAAGTTGATAAAGGACTATTTACTAGCAGTAAAATGTACAACTTTAGATATAGACACAAAGGAGTAAAAAATTATATATGCAAACCTTGTATAGATAATAAAAGTATGTTTTTGGAAATTGCAAGTAGTAAAGAATATATAGTTAGATACAAGGTTATTCTAGTATGAGTAAATGAAGACTTATAGAACAACTTTATCTTGTAGCTAAGCAGAATACAAGGTGAGTATAAGGACAAATTCATGGAAGAATACAACGAGTTAATATTTGCCGAGAGCTACCAAGGTGAGGAACAAGAGCATAACCAAGATTTGGAGAGATGATCTTTAAGCAGGGACTTGACATTTTGGTAGTGAGGGACTTTTTTTATAGTAGGTGGCAAGTTATTCCAAGATTTGGTTATACAGTAAGATTAGAGACTGTGGCCACTGGATCTTATTGGTTTATAAATAGATAGAAGATGTTTGTCAGAAGATCAAAGCTCCTGATGAAGAAAATAGTATTCTAAGATGGAGGAGATGGTTGAAGAGATTAGGGGGCTGTACAATAGTTTATGAGCTAGGAATAGGTGGTTCATGTGTAGTTGCTGTGGAAGCTCAAGCCAGTTAGGTAGTTTAACTGATAGGCAGTGATGACATTTATTAGGTTGGGCAGTGGCGAATTTTGCTATTATTTTGTCTAGTAGTGAGTTACTCCTTTGTTTAATGGATTATTTAATGGATTCATTAACTTAATTGGTTACTTAATTGTTTAATTAATGAGAGTGATGTGTATATATACTGTGATTTATTTACTATGGTTTGTCTGAAGAAGTCATTCAACTGTGAATGACCATAAAAAAAATAATAATTTTTTTTTTGTATTTGTATCCTGCCTGCCTTGTTGTTTTTGTTTGTTTTGGTTGTTAGTTGCTTGTATGTGAATTTTGCTATTTTGTTGTAACATTGTTCAAATTTGGTTTTCAGGGTGGTGCATATGTTAGTTATAATAGGTGAAGCATAAAAAGGGAAGGTAAGAGGTATGTGTTAGCAAGTTTGGCTTGAGAGGAGCTTGTTAGGAATGGTTTAGCCCTATATAACATATCAAGTTTTTCATGGGTTAATTTGATAGTATTATTTATATGTAACTCAAATTTGAGATTGTCATCAGTAGCAACACCAAGTAGTTTAGTATGAGGAACAATATATATTACTGTGTTGTTTAAAGAAAAGATTATGAAGGATAGTTTTTCAAGAAGGTGTTGTTTAGGAAAAAATAAGAAGAGTTTGGTCTTCTTGGAATTAAGCAAGCGCTGGTTGTTTGTAAGCCAGGCTTCAATGGAGTTAAAGGTGTTTTGTGTCAGTATTTGTAGTTCAGTAAGACTGTTACAGGTGCATATTAGGGTGGAGTTATCCACATACTGGACTAATGTTGCATGTTTTGATCCAGATGAAAGGTTGTTGATAAATATGTTGAAGAGCAGTGGGCCTAAGATGGAGCCCTGAGGAACACCAGTGATGACTTGTAGATAGGGAGATGGAGAAGAATCCCATTTGACAGACTGATATCTGTCTGATAAATATCTGGAGAATTATTTTAAGGTATTGTCTGAGGAGCCAAGGTAGGAGAGTTCAGATAAGAGTCAAGGATGTCAGACAGTTTCAAAAGCTTTAGACAGATCAAGGAATAGGGATGAGACAAAATTACCCATGTCCCGGGTTCTGTTGACTGACTCAGTGAAGGATAAGAGAGATGTGGAAGTACTATGTGTTGGTTGGAAACCATGTTGGGTAGGAGAGAGAAGTTTGTTTTCAAGTAAGTGCTGAAGGAGTTGTTTGTGGATGCATTTCTTGAGAATTTTCAATAAAGGTGACAGTATAGTTATAGGCCTGTAGTTAGATATTTTGGTGTAATTTCCTCCCTTATGTAGTGGGATAATAAAGAACTTATTCCAGAGTGATGGAAGTGAGTTAGTGAGTATAGATACAGGGTAGGCGATGGCATTAGCAGCAGTTTTTAGGAATTCATTGGGGAGATTGTCAGCAGAATTAGAACAAGGTCCAAGTTTACCAAACAGCTGTTTAACAAGATATGTTGGAACAGGATTAAGGGAGAAGAGAGTTTGAGAGGCGGTTGCAGGAGGTGAGATGGTAGTACAGGTAGTGGTAGGGTCTATATCACGTTGTTGAACTCTTAAAAGTTCGAACGTCATATGGTTGACACCATATGATCGAACTTTTAAAAGTTTGAAAATTTCAACCGAGATCTCTGCACATTGTGGAATGGGAAGATTTCCCCTTTTCTGCACTGTAATGCGATCATGGAGTTGGTATATTAGTGCAGAATGGGAAGATTTCCCCTTTTCTGCACTGTAATGCGATCTTGGAGTTGGTATATTTAAAGAGTGGGGAGTGTGGGGGGAGCAGCCCCCCTACCGTTCAGGTAGGTTTTTTCCTTTGGTTTATTTTTTTTTATTACATTTTCGAACTTTTAAAAGTTTGATCATATGGTGTAGACTGTATGATGTTTGAACTTTTAAATATTCGATTATGTAATATAGATGGTAAGGTGGCAAAGCTGTTGGTAATAGTACAGATACTTTCAATAAAATAGGTATTGAATGCGGAGACAGTGTCAGCATTAGAGTGGTTGGCGGAAGGCTGAGGAATTGAGTTAGTTCCAGGATGAATAATGTTTTTGATAGATTGCCAGAATTTCTTTGGGATGGATGTAGTGGTTTGCTGGGGAGTTTAAGTAGTATGATTTCTTATCCTTGGTGACAAGTTTTTTCTACTAGATTACACCGATCTTTATAGAGAGACTGGTTAGAAGGAGATTTGTGTTTCTGGTATGTTTTCCAGGCTTTGTCCCTGTCACGCATGGTTGATTTGGTGTGAGTTGATAACCAAGGCGAAAATGTATTTTTTATTCTTTTTCTTCTAGGGGGAGCTAGACTAATTAATGTATCCAGGAATAATGTGTTGAACTGGTTAACTGCTTCATCAAGGAGCAGGTATTTAATAAAGTTCCAATTTATACAGGTTATAATATTGGTAGATGAAAGTGGGTTAAAGTTGGTTAGGTCATGGATAGTTTTATAGGTATGCTGTTTGTAAGGGTGTGAGACAAATCTGGAGGTAGATGTGAGATTATGACCCCTAAGGGTATCAGAAAGTGTTGTAGTTTCACAAAAGGTATTGGGGTGGGAGGCTGATATCCAGTCTATGAGTGAGCTGCTTTGGTTAGATTTGTTGGTAAAGGTGAGGTGCTGTATTAATTGAGAATATCCAAAGAGATTGATACTATTGGTGAGGAAATTTGTGGAAAGTTTCAGCCAGTCAATGTTAACATCTCCCAGGATTATAGTTTCATGGAAGATGTTGCTTGAAACCCAGGACAGTATGTCTTCCAAAGTAGATAGGTCGTTTCCTGGAGGAATGTAGAAGGTGATAATACAGAGGTTTTTGTGTTTCTTTAGCTTAAAATTGGTGATAGCTAGTTCAGAGTTGTTGAATGTAGGAATGGGCTGGTTAAGGAGGGTAAGGGAAAAATGTTTTTTTTTTGAGGCAGTCAGAACTTAGCATGTTAAAACTGGGAGGTGGGGAGTTCAGAGTCTTTGGTGTGGGGTTTAAGCAATGTTTCTGTAACTAGTATGTCAGGGGAGTACTAGGTGATCCAAGCATGGAATTTAGAGACTTTGTTACAGATACTACATATATTTATAGAGAGAAATTTAAGTTTAGTAAGACTTGAATTAATGTGAGTAGAGAAATGTAATGGAGTTGGCCCTGGTAAATGTCTCCACATAGTAGAAGTTGGGATATTAAAAGGTGAAATAAGCTGCTTTTAGATGATGGGTCATACGAGATGAGTTTGGAATTTGGTGGTGGGATGAGGTCGTTGAGAATTTGTAGTTTGTGAAAGAGTAGGGAAGAAATTTGACAGAGGCTGGAAAAAAGGTAAGGAGTAATAAGCAAGGTGAATATTTGGAGTGGAATAGCATGTAAGAGAGGTAGGCTGAGGGTATATTGGGCTACTGTAGGTTGAGAGAGGAAAAAAAGAGTAGAAAGGAATGTTGAAAGGAGGCTTAAGTACAACATAGTAAGTAAGGTAATAGACAGAGTCCATAGTAGAGTTTAGAAAGGGAGTTGAAATTAAAGAAATTAAGTGTGTTTGGGAGATAAGGAAGGTAGAATTAAGGAGAACTGGTGTAGGAGGAGTAGGAGGAGGAGTGGAATGGTATGAAGGGGTGTGTTAAGTTTAAAGTGATAGGGTAGGTGGAAGAGGAAATGATGTCAGGAGGGGTGGGATTATTGGGTATAAAAGTAAGACTAGTGGGGGTGGGTGGCATTTGGGGGTAGGGTAGGGGAATGGAGAAAGAACCTGAGTGAAGAGAAGGCAAATGGAACTGGCAAGACCTAGTTCTAATTAAAAGTTGCAATAACATATGGTATTTTGGAAGTACTCTGGTAAAAAAAAATCACTTCACCGTGAGGCCGTTTAATGTAGAGTGGGAGAAAATAAATATAGAATGGTTGTTCGGCATATAGCTGTGGCTGCTACTGAAAATAAATTGCTTATCTGAAAAAGAAAATATAGAAAGAAAAATAACAATTGGAAAAGGAAACTAATAGTTAGGTTACAGAGGGCAGGATAGATTAAGGCAGACTAGGCATAAAGCTTGCAGTGGAGAGGAACAATACATAGCGATGTGCTGAGGCTGCTGCTGGTGGATAAGCTAATGGAAAAGGCAATTTAAATAGCAAACATGCATTAGTTTTACTTTCTCTTTAGCTTCATTGACTTTTTAGTGACAGTAGTAGGAATCACAAGGGTATTCATTTTGTATGAAGCACCAAAATTAACGACGGACTATAGCCTAGGAAGTGAAAAGAGGAAAAAATATTCTAACTAGTTTGTTCAGGAAAAAACAAAAAAGAAAGAAGGAAAGAAAGAAAAAAAGAGTTGTTAGTGTGTTATAGGAAGGAGAAAATGGGGAAGGAGTGTACAAGAGAGCAAGGAGACCACACTGAGGACTTTAGATATGTAGTAGACACTTAATACTACAGGGAGAGAAAAGAAAACAATTGAGATTTATAGAGAAATAAATAAATAATGATGGGAGGAAAAAGGTGAAAAATGAAGTCCCATAGCCAAAATATTGTAGGTGGAGAACTGCAGAAAAGAATTGAGAAAAACCCCTTAAAACAGTATAGTAAGAGAAGAGCTACAGGAGGGAGAGGGATTAGTTATGTGTAAGACCCAGAAAAAAACAGAAGGGTGAAACCGGATAGTTGTACAAAAGTCAGTAGATCAAAATACAGTACAGTTTAGTATATGACAAAAAACATAATGTAAGCATATTTAAAAAAAAACATTAACAGTGAATGCGTTGAAATAAATGCCAATGTATTAGCAGCTAGAACATCACAGTAGCTAAACCAACTGAAATTATACAGTTATATTTCGAATATAAAATGCTCTTTAATGACTGTGGCATTCATTAGTGGTTAAGAAAAAATGACAACATGTAGATTGTCTTACAGAGTGAAATCTTTCCAGGTTGTCAGACTTAATGAAAAACTACAGCAAAAACAGAAACATGAACAGAAATTACACTCTAATACACTCTGTCATAGATCTGATTACCCTGTTAGAGACCTAGGTACACTTTTACAACTTCAGCAACTAATTGAAATAATAGATTGAGATTACATATGATTCTAACAAATGAGAGAAAAGCAGTTTACTCTACCGTATTTAGATCCCAATATTACAATAATGTATGACAGGAACCAACAAACAGCACTAGCACAACACCGGGCAAGTCTTAGTGGGAAAAGAAAGATGGCACAGAATACCAAGGAGAGAAAAGTCGCAATGCAGTCTTGGAGAAAAAATAGGTGAGTAGCCTTATTGGTTGAATAGGAGATGCGTTGTCAGCAATTAAGTGGCAAGACCTAGTTTGAGTTAGAAAGAGACCCTGGAAAAAAGTTTTAAAAGCTGCAGTAGGGTATGGTATTTTAGCAGTATTCTACAGACTTTATATTCCATTCTGTTGACTTTTAGCTAACAGAACTTACTTTCATACTAAGTTTGAGCAAATATATATTTTCCACAGTGTATTTTTCTGGATGTCACCTGTTATAACCATAGATCTGATGTTGTTCTTTTCATTCTTCTTCATTATTGGCTTATGGATCCAACTCAGACGCATTTCTGTGACTTGGATCCTACTCTCGGGCTCCTCCCTCTACCTATAATGCCCCACACTTTCTGTAGCTTCCTCAGATCTTGTTTGCTGCCTATCTGGTACAGACATGGATTCCTAGTCTCGTGTGAGAACTTTTCATTTGGTGTTACGATAAGTCAAAATTTTCCTTTTCTTCTACTTTTTAGTGTTAGAATAACTTTCATAATTTATCCACCCCTTCCCTCAGTTTTTCTTACCCTTTTCCTTCCAGCTTTTTTCTCCCAGAGTGGTTGGCACTTCTGCCTTCCATTTCTCTGTTTTTCCTGCTCATTTCTTTATTACCTAAAAAAAAAAAACTTTCCATATTTGTTTGAAACAGGGTTTCTCTAACTTTTATGGTTGTTGTGGTGTGTACTGTTACTTTGTGTGTGTGTGTGTGTGTGTGTGTGTGTGTGTGTGTGTGTGTGTGTGTGTGTGTGTGTGTTTGTGTGTGTGTAGTCTTGCTGTTTTTACAGTTATGTCTGACAAACCAACTGGTTTCAATTGTTGCTCAGATTTTGGGTATAAAATCCTACAATCTGATCCACACAGTAAGTGTGTATACCATTTAGGTCTGGACCATCTGCGATCAGCTTGTGTCATTTGTGAAGGATTTAATCCTTGGGCCATCGATGATCACAGGATTAAGCTGATCTTTAAAGGTCTATTACTTGCTTCTTCATCCTCATCAGGGGCTCAAACCTCCTCTTTGAGTCATTCTGGGTCATCAGAGCCAAGGAAATGTCCTCATAAGACATTGAGGGCTTCTTCAGAGCCTCCAGCTAAATCAGCTAAGACCTCGGATCTGGCCTTGTCAGATCCAAGACCCATGAATGCCCCATCAGATCCAAGGTGCTCCTCGGATCTGACAGGTACCACTACTGTGACTATCTCTTCTAGGCCACCCTCTTCTCCCTCAGATCCAAAGACCTCAGATCCAAGAGTTAGTACTCGTACACTGGAGTATTCCATCAGAACAGTTTCCCCAACTTTTCTCTCAAAGCTTTTACAAACTCCTTTCAGATTTTCAAGGCCTGCATCAGTTGCCTAGTCTAGGTCCTCCATGAGTCTGTCTGATGTTGACATGGACAGGATGATGCAGAGGTTCCTCAAAGCTCAAATTCAGATGGGGTGTTGTCAGCTTCGTCCTCAGTCAGATCCTTGAGTGGCCCCATTACTCTTATTCAGTCTCCTTCTCCAGTCTGAACAGGGATCTCAGATTCCCAGGATCCTAAGTACCTGAGATTGTCAGCATTGGACCTGAGGAAGTTCCAGCTGTGCTCTGATTTCATCAGATCAGAGTAGGTCTTGGATCTATGATGTTGGCATCAGATATGGGGGGAGGAGTTTGGCTCTGACTTTCCCTGATCTGTCCCTTTATCTCAGCATTTCAGCCCTTGACAGCTTGGGTCCGATTCTGTCTGGAGACCATGGATCAGGAGTTGTTCCCATACTAGCTTCCTCAGTGGTTTCAGCTTTGAGGAGATGGGGGGAGTTTCTCTGGGTTTGTCAGCTTTCCAGATTGTGGAAAGGGCATTCTCTGTTCACAGAGAACTGACCTCTCTTATCTCTGATCCTCCCCTTTGTCCTTCACTGGATCTGAGTGCTGAGCCCTTCATCCATGTCCAAGGTCACCCTGCCTTGAGAAGCCTCCAAGTTCCTCCCCCTGAGGAAGCCCCCCTTTCTTCTGATGGGTCCCCTGAACATCCCACAAAGGAGGTTCCTCGGAAGAAAATGTGCAAAAGGAGGCACATCGACTTCCCAATGGAGTCACTTACCGAAGACACAGACTTTGATGAGGGAGAAGGATCCCCACAATCACCACCAGATAATGTCTGCTTTGGAGACATCTTGGAGATCCTTAGGCAGAAAGGTGGCTGGTCATCCCAACCTCCTTCTGAAGAGTAAGTGTTCTTGGAGGCTTTCAGGGTGGGCCCATCTATGTCTTGGGTGACTCCCACCATGGACAAACTCATTGACTTAGTTTCCCACCAGGCTTGGAAGGAGCCAGACACTATTGGGCCAATCCCCAAATGCACTGGCAAATTCTTTGTTCCCCTTTAAGACAGGCTTCATTGGTCTAAAGGTGTTCATGTTGATGCCATTGTTGTGGCAGCAGCCACCATGAAGGAGCTAGCCGAACAGAGCTTCTCTGTCCATCCACCAAACAGGGAATCTCGATAATGGACACCTCAGCTACTCTTGCACTGAGATTATTAAATTATTTGGTACATTTCACTTGATTGCAGAGAGATTTGGTCAAGGAGCTTTCCAACTCTCTTTCAGAGACCATGTCAGATGAGGATTTCAAGAACATATCTCCCCAGTTGGCTACTCTTGCTTCCATGACTAACTCTTCCATGACGTTAATCTCCCATTCTGTGGAGGGCACCTCACGAGCAGCCGGCTCAGGTATTGCAGTCAGAATATATGCCTAGATGAGGCTTTGTGACTTTGTGCAACCTTCAAGGCATCCTTTGTCATTTCCCCTTTTGATGGCTCCTCCTTGTCTGGGCCATCCATCAAAGAGCCTTTTACTCTCAGTGAGCAAGAAAAAAAGACCCTGTCTGCCATTGGGATCAAGTTTTGTACCCCTCAGCATATATTTTCCAGAAATCTGTGAGGTGGTAAGAAGACTTGGTTTCAAAAGTCTCAAGGGTCTTTTCAGGATTAACATGGAGATTCTTCCTTCAGAGGCAGAGGAGGCAGAGGGGGTCAGCAGAATCAGAGCTTCAAAGAACCTTTCTCTGACAAACCCTATCAGTGCTCCTGAAGTGCTGCCTGGCTGTATGTCTCTGGAGACAGTCGGGGGAGGGGGGTCGTTCACTGCCTAGATGGCTAGACCAATCTGAATACAAATGCTTGGGTGCTAAGCATAATATCCACAGGTTATTACATTCCCTTTTCCTTTCCATTTCCAGTGGAACAAAAGAAGCTCCTCAATGTACCACCAAGTCAAAGGAAATGTGCAGTACTAGAAATTCAAAAATTGCTGCAAAAAGGAGTCATCCAAGAGGTCCCAGCTGAACAAAGAAGATTCAGAAATTACCCCCACTTCTTTTTAGTACCAAAGAAAATAGGGGACATAAGATCTATTCTAGATCTGAGCAATCTGAATCAATATATAAAGAAGTCAAAGTTCCGGATGGTTGTGGTACAGTCCATTCTACCACTGTTGTACAAGAAAGATTGGATGTGCTTATAGACTTTCAGGACACTTACTATTACATCAGAATAGACAGATACTCCAGGAGCCAGCCATTACCAGCTTAGAGCTCTGCCCTTTGGACTCACTACTGCCCCCAGGATGTTTAACAAATACATGGCAGGAGTGGGAGCTCATTTGAGACTGAAAGGATTCCAGGTGTTTCCATATTTGGATGACTGGCTTCTAACTTTCCCAAGCCAGCATTGACTACTTAAGGCCAGGGACTATTTGTTCCAGAGCTTCAGTTCCCTGGGCATTATCATAAATCTTACCAAATCAAGCCTGTCCCTCATTCAGAGGTTGTAATTCATTGGTGTCCTTCTGGATACATCACAACAAATAGCTTTGTTGTCTCCTTATTGCATAACATCCTTGAGAAACTAAGTATGGGACCTAATTTCTTTACCTTTTCCATCAGCAAGATTGATACTTCAAGCTCTTGGCTGTATGTCAGCTGCCATCATCCTAATGACCTTAGCAAGGTTGTTTATCTGAATCCTCCAATGGACCTTAACTGTTCAGTAGTCTGTTCTTTACCAGCAATTATCTGTTTCTATTAAGTTAACTCTAATTTGCAGATTACATCTTCAATAGTGGATTCATTTGGATGACTTGTTCTTGGGCAGGACATTTCTTCTTCCTCTCCCCACAGCCACAGTGACCATGGACACTTCCCAACTAGGGTGGGAGTGAATTTCAAGGGAAAGATGGTCCAAGGCACATGATCTTCCTCAGAGACAAGATTGCATATCAAAGTCTTAGAGATGAGAGCAGCTCTTCTACCTTTGCAAGCCTTTCAGGACATCCTCCCCTTTGGGACTATTGCAATATATACTAACAACATGAAAATAATCTAGTATATCAACAAGCAAGGAGGAACCCATTCCTACCCTTTATGCAGAGATGCCATGAGGGTCTGGGGAATGGGTGATATCTTCAGACCACTTTCTAGCTGCAACACATATACCAGGGAAAACCAATGTTCTTGTAGACAAACTCAAGCAATGAAAAAAGCATACACAGGAATTATAAGTCCACACCATGACCTCAAAATGATAAACAAAAGTAGTCCGCAGCCAAGAGTCACCGGTAAAACATTTAATAGTTCTTGCCTGAAGAAGCATTTTGCGAAAGGTTTTTACTTGTACTATTAAACATTTTACCAGTGACTCTTGGCTCTGGACTACTCTTGCAGACAAACTCAGCATGTCCATTCTGACCCCTCATGAGTGGTCCCTCAAACAGTTAGTGGTGAATCTGATTTTTGGCTGTTGGAGCCAACCTTGCTGTGACCTCTTTGCTTCCCCCAAAACAAGTGCAGTAAGTACTTTGCTCTGATTCCCCCTCTGGGGGTGTTCACAAGGAATGCTCTAATTCATGATTGACTCTCATCCTTTATGCCTTTCCCCCTCTACCATTGATCCAAAAATCTCTGCAGAAAGCCAGAAAGCTGAAGAGTTCAGCAATTCTCATTGCCCCCTACTAGCTTTGTCAGGTATGCTTCCCTTTCTCTGGTCTCATCTGAAATATCCCCCATAGAGTCTGGAGTCCAAACAGGACTTCCTATCTCACCCATCAGGGAATCGACATCCCAATCTAGTCACCATCAAAATGACCACTTGGTATCTTCAATTCCAGTAATTGTACAAAGGTCCAGGCTTACTTCCCCTGTTTGATACATAGTTTTAGCTTCCCAAAAAGCTTCTACTAAAAATGTGTGCCAAAGCAAATGGAAAAGATTTGCCATTTGGGCTTCCAAAGAGAATATTGTTCCTTTCTCAGCACCAGTTTCATTCATTCTTCTCTTTCTTAGTTCTCTCTTCAAGGAAGGGGATGATTTTTCCACTATAAAACTTCTGCTAGCAGCCATATGCAATTTTCATGGTGGAAATGTTTCTGGCTCCCTTTTTATGTCTAAATTATATAAGGCATTCATGAAAGGGATTTTTCTGCTTAGACCCCCGATAAAAGATTCTACTCCACAGTGGGATCTCACTGTTATTCTTCAAGGCCTAACCCAAAAACTCTTTGAACCAGCTAATGATTGTAAAATGAAATTCCTTTCTTGGAAAACCTTCTTTTTGGTAGCTATCATGTCAGTAAAAAGAATTTCTGAACTTCAGGCCTTATCATCTAAACCACCTTACATTATGAAAATTAATATTAACCAGTCTATACAATTGCTTGTCTTCTTTCCAATTTTTCTAACAAGGACTAATATATTTTGCATCAGCTTGTTGTTTATAGACAACTATGGTTGTACCTTCATAGAGTAAAACAGTGCAGAAAATCTGACCAATATTGTGTATCTTTTTCACCAAACTGTCTAGGTCAAGCAGTCTCCAAAGTTAGATTGGCCAAATGGATTACTGACTGTATTTCACTAATTTATTTAAAAAATGGTTTGAAGTTGCCTCGCCTCCCTAAAGCCCATTATACAAGATCTATGTCTACATCATCTGCTTTCTCTTCCAGAGTGTTGACTGATGATATTTGTGCTATAGCCACTTGGTCAAAGACTCATACCTTTGTGGCACATTATAAATTGGACATCGTCTCCAGAAGTAGAGCTTCTTTTGGTTTGACAGTGCTCTGGCATATCCTTCCTTGAGCCACCCGAGAGTAACATAGCTTGGGACTCTGACCCAATAGTGAGAAAGTATGAAAAGGACAACATCAGATTTAGAAGTTATGTATTTACCATAACTAAGCATCTGTGTTGTTCATTTTCATTCTTCCTCATCTTCCCTTCCAGCCATCCCCAACCTAGTGGCTAACAGAGGACCTATTTGATTTATAGGAACCTTTATGTTCCATGTTTGAGTCTCAGATTTCTTTCTGCCTATACTGTCTGTTTATCCAGTAGGCAATAAGGTAGCAAACTCGATCTGAGGAAGCTACAGAGAGTGTAGGGAATTGTGGGTAGAGGGAGGAGCTCAAATGCATCTGAGTCAGGTCCGAGTGCTGGATATGTAACCCAATAGTGAGGAAGAATGAAAATGGACAACACAGATGCCAAGTTATGGTAAAGTACATAACTTGTAATTTAAATCTGCCATTTTAGAGGAGTTAATCTCGGTCAATTAAATGCATATTTATATTGGTAATTGTGCTTTTGACACAGATTGGAAATATTATGAAACCACTGGAAATTTATAATCTATCTTGACTGTGGCCCTTTTAGATGGGCAATGATGAAGTGTGTATTTTATTGTAGCTTTTATTCTTCTAATAATTCTCAACATGTTCTAGCTGCACCACACTGACATTTATGCCTCAAGGGTTTTTCACTTCTACTCAGGGAAGAGTTTGTAAGCTGGTATCCCATTTTCTATACACACATAAACGCACACAGACAATGAACTTTTCATGATGTTTTTCAAATCTCTTATACTGGTACTGTGATACTGTTGAAAAGTGCACTATCTTATGTCTAGCATTAAAATGGCACGATAATAACAGGACGTTCTACACTGACTGGAGACTCCTTGCAAACCCATTTTTACATCCCACCACAGAGATGCCTGGAGTGGAACAACTGATTTTGTTTTCTAATAGGACTGATGAAACCTGTGGCACAGAAAAGATACTTGAGTGAATAGATTGTTTTCTGTCATGACAATGTTAAAGTAACTGCCATTTTGGTGGCAGAAGCATGTCACTACTCCTTGTCCAGAAACCTCAGGAATATCAGAGCCGATACATCCAAACTTATATTCAGTAAATGTGGACTGGACACTCAGTCTTTAGATTTTGTAACTGAATATTTTAACTCTGCCTTTTTGTCATATCTTGAAAGCCTAGACCCTACCAGACAATAGTTAGTGAAATCCAACTCCTTACTCTTAATCACACTAGTAGTTAAGGTATAGATACCCCAAGAGGCAACTTGTAGCATCAATACTGCAAAAATACTATTTTAATTTTTTCAGAGAGACCAGGAATTGGATTAAAACCATGTTACTAAATAGCAAGTGACATTATTTCATTGCCCACCAGAAAAAATTACAAGAAGATTCCAAAATGATTCCAGTGAGAAAAAAGGGCTCTATTACACGCTATAAGTTCAAAATAGCCTAATCCCTTTCTTGTATTCAGTAAGCATAAATAGCTAAATACTTTTGTGTTTATTTTGACAGTATACCTATGCATATGCTCAGCATTTTTACCACAGGTAATGTGTACAGAAAAGATGTAACCACCATTACTGTTCAAACTGTCTAAATTAGCATCTCAAAAATCTTTTGCTCAAGCTTAAACTGTGCTCATTGCTTGCCACATACTTTATTAAAGTTAGCTGCTGAATGTTTCTGCTCCTTTAGCTTTTTTCCTGTATTGTTTCACTATCCAGCTAAGCACACACGAATGAAGTAAATAGGTGAAAAATCAATAAATGAATAAATCTGTACTTGAAAAACATTCCCAGACTTTAAATTTTAACCTGTAATGGCCCCATTACATTGGGAATGGGAGTATATTTCAGCTGCAGGCAATAACTGGTGGACTTTTGCCCTGCAGTCTCCTTTTTATAAAATAATGGAAATGTGTATGTTGCAGGTTTATCATTATGTCAGTACTCACAACTTACTCTGTAGAAACCATTAGAGAACTTTGTCCCAAACAACCATCTTACTTGTAAATACTAACTTCATGGCCGTACAAATGTGGGAAAAGAGAAACAGCAATAAAGGTGACAGCACATACGTTAGAACTTATTTCACTCTCCCAGTGATATTGACAAGTTGTAACTCAGTTAGTTATAGCTCATCTTGTTACAACTGAAGAGCATGTAGGAAAGGCAATAATATCACATCTCCTTGTCTGTCAGTTTGGGTATTTCAGAAGTCTCTGTGCTTCATCTACTTCTGCTTTTCAGCTTTCTGAATGATGTGTACATACTGTGCTGCTACAAGGTTAACCTGTTAAAGTGATGATCCAGCGTTCTACTGTTCAGTCTCCTTGATGTCGGCTGCACAGCCATTGGTTCAGTATGGATTTAACTAGATTTGAGCTGGCTTTCTGGTGTGGGTTTTGACCTAAAATTATCTAAGCAAAATGCACACTGTTTTTATTTAAACCAGGTTTTTCTCCATTTCCTTCTGAGTTATTTATTACCCTGATGGATCACTTGCCCATTCAAGCTGGAATTCTGAAAAGTTTCTTGGGGTTGTTTTGAACTATGATCTCCAATCTTTTGGAGCACCCTTTGTGAAGGATTGTTTACCTACAGCGACAATAAAGGATGGTCTGAGCAGAAGTAAATCAGCATATTTTGTTTGGGGCCATCATCATCTTGGTGTGATATGAAAACTTTATTGTGGTTATCGGTACATAGTAAACAGCAATTCCAGTCTTGGAATCAGCATATTGATTCCAATGACTGTCCCAGCTTCTAGTGTTAATAGATAGGTTTGATAGATGGACAAGGGGAATATAACAGAAAAGGAGGGGACAGGAGGTAAAGAAAGTGGGATTTAGGAATAACAAGGACTGTAATGATGGCAATCACATCGACAGTGATAGTGAAGAGACAGGAAGTAAATAAATATAGGTGGGGCAGGGCAATATATTACATATATTAAAATGCTTTGACTATCCATATTAAGTAATCATACACTTGTAATACCACTTACTGTGTGGGTGAGACTTGCTGGCCTCCTGAAGATTCAAGGCAAGTTCTCATTGGTTAAAAGGATGTTTACACAGTTTTGTGATTACTCTCCAGTTCTGGAAAAAATATAACCTAGATGAGTACTACCCAAGCATGAGACCCAATATTAACAGCAATGTCTCTTACCTGTAGTACATGGAACAGATGAAGCACCATACAGTACAAAGAATTATGATCAGCTTTCCAATTTAAACCCTACATTATGTGTTCTCAACATGGATGCCGAGATTCACCTTTCAAGCTTTGCTGTTGAGGCGAGCATCTTGGCATTCATTTCTAGAACACATAATGTGGTTGTGATCAAAGATCTAAGAATAATAAGTTTTGACATATTTAGATTATGGGTTGAAGCTCATGGCAGATGGTTAGACAAGTACTAAGGAGTTGCCAGTGCAGCAGGCTGGTATTCAGGAAGTTTACCAGGACGGCATGTTAAATAATGCTGGGGATTTCTGAATTATAATAGTTTGTGAAGGAAGTCTGCAGTCCTAATTTGTATTATAGACCAAGTCAGGTTCATGTGTGATGGTTAGTTAGTTAATATATAGGAAGCATACAGATGTCTGATAGGAGGCTGGGCAACAGGAAAGCAAGATATGCAGCTGTATAGCTGTTATAAAAGTCTTGGCCCTGTATAGCATCATGCTAAACTTCTATTTTTTTTTTGTAATGACATAGTTCTCTTCAGCGTCAGAAATATTGGAGAATTCCCATCTTTTCACAGTAAACTCCTGGAATACATGAGGGAAGAACATAAATGTACTTACCAGTTACTTACTAGACAACGGATAACCAAGAATTATTGAAATGCCACAGCAATAACAAGAAATTAAAAAAAAAAACAAACAAATATCTTTGTAAGTATAAAAAATCTCAAAGACAAATTTGGAAGGTCTTATTTTTAGTGTGAACTATTGTGAATACTTTTGCAACCTATTTTTGAAACTACCGTTCCCCATCTCTTATATATCAATAAAAATGTGTGAATGCATGCATGAATAATATATTAATACATTTGCTATCACTAACTCTACTGTTACCTTTTTTATACCACTTAATGGACTATTGTTCTGCTTTGTAAATTCTCACTGTAGTTGTTGTTACCTCTGGCTGCATCATGACTGCTAAAGGTCTTTGGGCATCAGTAAATAGATAATAAATAAGTAAGACTTGGTTCCTTCCTCTGCCTGTTCTTTCTATAAAGTCTGTTGGATATTGAGCCAACTTTATACTACCTTGCTTTGGTATCTAGTAACCAGCCATACAGTATGTATGACTGTTAACCAGTAATGTACACATTTGCCATATCTTTACTACACTATCACTGGATATGCTTTATATATTTACAGTTTTGTTGTGCTTGCTAAGTATAGCACTAAAGCTTATCTTATTAAGCTTATCATTTACTGGGAAATATCTCAAACATATTAAACTTTTTATTCCCATGATGGATTGCAAAGAATTTACGTAGATGCTATTATTGCGTCTGATAAACTATTTTTGCGGACACAATCTTTTTAGGAAGCAAACTGCACTCTTCCTTTTAGAACACACCAGGTAATTATTAGCCAGACCATAGTGCTCTACATGGAAAAAACAAGAAGACTGTAATTTTATTAGAATGTACATTAGTGATAGAAGTCTTAGCAATGAGAGTCAAAACTAAAAGCCATAGAATGTATTAGAAATGATCAAATCATACTTATCACTAAAGCATGGCAAGCTCCAGACATTATATTTTTTAAGAAAAATTGTATTAATTTAATATATTTACAATATATACACAGAAAAAGGGGTGTAGCCAGGATTTTAAGATTTGTACACAAAGCTCCCAGCTTGCTGCCCCACCCCGCTAAGCTGCAGCCACATCAACACATTGATCTCCACCCACACTCCTTACAAAATGCTCTCCTAGCCACACCCCCTTCACAATGCTGCTCTCTCTCTATCTCTCTCTCTCCCACCTCTGGCAAATATATGCCAGGATGGTAACAATTTACATGATGAAACAATCAATGCCGGCTAGGCATAGGCCAACTAGGTGGCTGGCTAGGGCGCCGCTCTAGCGGGGGCACTTTTTCAGTATTTATTTATTTTTTTGTTATAAAGAAATCATTTCTTTATATTATGTTGAATGAATACAAGAAAAACTGAAGAGTAAGACAAACTGAAAAAAGGGAAAAAAAGTAATCTGGATGGTGAAGGTAGACCAGGATGGGGGCACCAGGTGGCATGTGTATGGGTGCTGTGGATTGCTTTTGCCTAGGGCACTAGCTGATTAAAGGATGACCTTAGAAACAATAAAACAAAAATGTACATTTCAGCCAAAGTGTGGAAAAGCACATAAAGCACCTCCCCATTTACACTATCTCTGGCTTTGCCATGGTGCAATTGTACCCAGATGACAACTCATGAGTGCTTATTAACATAGTGTGGCACAGCCCTCAGTCATCTAGCATATAAGTGTTCACATGGCTGGCATTTTGTAGTAACAATGTGGTGTGAGAAGTTAGTGTTATTCCACATATAGTCTTTGTACCACATCAACCTAGCCAGTCACACAGAGGTGCATTCACAGCACACACACACACACACACACACACACACACACACACACACACACACACACACACACACACACACACCATAAAACTAAGCATGGAACTGTAATACAAACACCATGATAACTATAATCACCAGTGACAGAAAAATTCAACCATTGTTCAGTGTGACATAAAAATATTATACAGGAGTATTGCCTGAGCAATTGTTTATTTTGGTTTATTCCAAATCGCAAACATAAATGCTCACTAAACAGTTATTTCCTGTTAACCATGAATGCCAAATGTATTTATTTTATCTGTCCATCTGCCTATTTATCTATCGTTGATCAGGTTAGTCCCTCTAAGTTAGTGGCCTCTTTACAGGAGAGATCTCAGGTGGTATTGATACTGACTAGGGGAAATCTGGACAGGGTTCAGGGGAGCATACCCTCTTTTATTTCAACAGATTCTCTCCACAGTTCCTTGACATAGTTTTTCTAAATGGCCCAAATCACTGCACTGCTTAAAATCATATTTCTAAAGAATAGTGTCTTCACTAGCGGCAATTAAATAACCATCAAAGGACCATTCTCTCATGAATGTTGGTTCTGTGAATTCACCCAACATCATTTTCAGTCTCCATCACCAGACCCCCACCTTCTCAAGTTCTTTGCATTGTGCTACTTCTGGCATTGAAAACATAACTAAATAAATTCCAGTGATAACCCACCAAGGTCTGATGATCTGCACCTGTGGTTCTTAAAGACTGGTGCAAGAGTATTTCAGTTTACTTCTGCCTCCTTATCTTACCTAAAATATAGAAAGGTGCCATTACTGAACAGGTTTCAAAACCAACCTAGAGACTTGCTTAGACTAAAGATCAATTTAAATTCTCTCAGCACTTAGTTAAGTGCAAGAAATCTTTTAGACCATGACCAGCCATCTAAATGAATTGCTGATCATGTATTCCTAACCCCCAACCACTGGGTCAAAAGGAGTACAAAGACAGTTATTTAGATAAGAACTGATGACATCCTAATGGGTAAAGACAAACAGCAAGTCATAGTAGCAATATTTTTACACCTAACCAAAGTGGTTGACATGGTAGACCATCTACTCTTTCACACTGCCATTCTAGTCCACAGTGCCAACACCCAAATTCCCAACATGTTCTTATATTTCTTTCCCACTACTGTTTCAGAGCTAAACATAGTTTCCTTCTTCACAACCAAAGCTCCCTTTGTCAAAGAAGTCACATAGGGTTTTGTTCTGTCACCCCTACATTTCTTCATTTGTATCAAAAGACTCCTACATGAACTCAAATCTCTACATCCTTCTCTGTGCCAACAACATGGTCATCTATAGATTTCATCCAATCCCTCATTACATTAAAATGCAACTTCAACAAGACCTTCTTTCATTTTCCTTTTCCAAATGGCTAAACTCAAGATAACTGCTACCAAGCCAAAATGCAACACAATGCATGTTGTTTGGGATACCACAAAAGCTGAGATCATCAGTTTCTGACATTGTTATTCTTGACAAAAAGCATACCTCCCCCAAATCCACCACCTTATTCAAATACATTCTAAAGTTCCAACTTCACATTCACAGAATCAAAGCAGAAATACAGCAGACCTTTTTGTGGGTATAGATGATCTTATGCTTTATAACTCCATCAGGTAGGGAAGCCATAGGGAAGGTAATGTTATTGCTCTGCTTGAATATGTTCTCCCAGTAATCACCTCTGCTTAAAAGAAAAACCTTATCTGACAACATACAACTGACAGTAAAATATACCATCTCACTAATGCCAAGAACAGAACACCACTGCTCACTCCTGTAGAAAGTAAACTGGCACCCAGCCAGCAGGTCTAGTACTAGGCTTCTTTGATTTAAACTGCTAAACCAAAAGTCCTTCTCTTACCTAAAAGAATGATTCACGATCAGGAAAATAAAACTACATCCTTGGATCTCAACCTGTCATGCCTATTTTCTCCACACCATCTTTAAAACTAAGAAATGCAGTAGCTACACTTTCTCCATCCATCCACCCACAACCCCTTTTTTTCCAGTTTTGTACATGGGGTGAGGATGTCACTTTTTCATATTAGACCCCAAATTCTAGGAAACTGTAACACTAGTTGTAAGAACTCAGCTACCCTACTGCAAATAAGGAAGGCTCTCAAATATTACCTAACTTAATTAGCAGAATGAAAGACAACATAACATAACTTAACCCATATAACATATTCCAACTGCTACTCCATTTCTTTAACAGTGATTATGTTGTCCCTACCTAGCATTTGCTCGAACACCTAAACACATGCTATCTGCAGGCTGTGTTCCATTTTCTTCCTCCAGCTGCTCGAACTTTCTACTATACCACTTTAACACTCCTCTTTTCACCATCACACTCCCTTCCCACTCCTCTGTGTTCTTCTCACCCTCACAGCTAGCTCTCAATACTTCCATTTTTTTAACAGATAAGTCAGTAAGCGCTTTTCACTCTTTAGATTACTGCTATTTAGACTAATTTCACAATAAGTATCCTTGCATAACAATGTGAACATTTTGTCAATGTATGTGTTAGTGTTCATGATCACTAATCTGCCCCCTTTATCAGGCTTTATGGCTCTAATCAGCTTGTTACTAGTAATTTCACCCAAAAGTTTCTTTTCTTCTTTATTTAGATTGTTATTTCCTATGAACATTCTTTTAGCCTTAAATAACTTCCTAACAATTTGTATAGGAAAGTGGACATGATGTTAGATGAGCTGTTATTAAACAGGCCAATTACTATGGAAGAACATCAATTTATGCATGTGAAGTGTCCAAAGACACCCACAATGTTTGCTATACCAAAGATTCATAAAGATCTTATAGATCCCCCTCTAAGGCCGATAGTTGATGCAAAGGCATCAAAAACATATTTCACTGCTAAGCTTCTGGCTGGTCAACTGAAGAATGTATTGGACAATTATGAATGGGTTATTAAGGATTCATGGGACCGTTTAAGAAAAAATAACAACAGTGGTGGTGCTGTGGTAGCGTTGTTGCCTCACAGTAAGACGTTGTCCTGTTTGATTCTTAGCTAGAGTGTATTCTATGTGGAGACATGCGTGAATGGGTGTACCTTCGTTGAAGGTTGTGCGTCAGGGCTGGCAACTCGGCACGTAAAAATCTACTGCCAATCATTAGCGGACTGGAGTTCCGCTGTGGCGACCCCTAACCAGAAAAAAACGAAAGACCCAACAACATGTACACCGATAATCTTTTGTTTATTATTCTTGACATTAGAGATTTATTTTCGGTGATACCCCATGAAACAGGGATTGAGTGGTTTTATTCCTATTTGTGCCAACATACACAGTTTAGTCACAACCGTATATTAACATTCAGAACTCTTATGGAACTAGTACTGGATACCAATGTCATTGTATTTGAAGAATGCCTTTTTAAACAATGTAATGGTGTGGCAATGGGAGCCACTTGTGCCCCAATTTTGCCAACATCGGCTTAGCCTTTTGGGAAAGAGAATTTGTCCTTAACAGCCCCTTTTCTAAACAACGGAAATATTATGGTCGTTATTTGGATGACATTATTATTTTATGGGATGGAAATGAGACAGAATTTTGGGCTTTTATGGGTTACATTCAGGGAGAGTACTGATTTTTTAGATTTCACCCATTCAATAAGTTCTGAAGCTGTGAATTATCTTGTCGTTACTCTAAGCAAACTCAAAGACAAAAAAGGCTTCAATACTACAATCTTTAGAAAACCTACCTACTCAAATACACTCCTTTATTATGATAGTTGCCACCCTCAACACACAAAAAATCCTTGGTAAAGGGACAAGCAGTACGCCTTGCAAGGATGGTGTCAGAATGGGATGATTATTTATATTAAACTAATGTGTTCAAAGATATCTTGTTAAAAAGGGGTTACCCTCAAGCCTTTCTTAATATTAGTCTACATGAAGTTGTTGAAAAAAGATGGAGAGGTTATTTTTCCCCATTGTTAGGTGACACAAGAAACCTACATGATAACAGCATAAGTAGGGTTAACACTAAATTTACAAAATCTGCTATTTTCTGTTATAACAACCAGTTTAATGAAGTTAGGGAAATATTACAACACAACTGGAATTTGTTTGGAACTAGTCATGATTTTATTGAGACGGTAGGAAATAGCCAAAGAATTGTATATAAAAAGGACACCACCATAAAAAACATGTTAGTGAGGGCAAAACAGGACAATGAGCAGGAGGGACGAATGACAAAGTGTGGCTACTGCCTGCAGTGTAAATACATAATTGAAAAGAAAGAGGTAGAAATACCCAATTATGACAAATATGTGCTTAAAAAGAAATTTTTCTGTAACAGTAAGGCAGTAGTGTATCTTACTTTGTGTTCACAATGTTCAGGGTTTTATATTGGGAAGACCATTAATGCCCTCAGAAGTAGAGTCTACCAACATTATTAAGACATCAGTAAACGCGATACTAAAAATGCCTTCGCCATGCACATTTTGAACAATGATGGTCATGATTTTAAATTTGTTTTAGAACAGGTAGTACCAGGAGATAGAGGAGGGCCCCTCAATGATTTTTTTAGAATTGAGTGAACTTAGATGGCAAATTAGAATTAATGCCACAGAATTACCTGGATTAAATAGTACCATTTCCATAAGCCCCATTTTAAGGTTAAAAGCTGACGGTTGTATATAGGAAGGGTGCATTTAAGTGTCATTCTAGTAAAATGTTGCATGTGCATACATATACCTTGCTCACACATTATTTATGTTATTTATTCATGTTATATATTTATGTTATATGTTTTATATTAGAGATTTTAACATAGTTTTATGTTTTATGTCTTTTATTACCTTAGTAGACATTATCTGTAAGTGTATGGTATTGCTTTAAAGAATGATACGATGTCAGTAATTAATTAATTAATTAATTAATTAATTAATTAATTAATTAAAATTAATTAATTAATTATGTATTTCATTTATATAAGCTGGGTTGCTTGGATTTTAATTCATTCTGATGAAGTTTCCACTTATGAGACAAAAGCGCTTAATAAACAGTATTCAGTGAATCTTGGACTGGTTCCTAATTGTTTTATAATTTTTAATAAGAAGTGGGACGTCTTCAATTATTTTTTCAAATTATTATTAATAATCATACTCACATCTGAATAGATTTGTATTCTTAAATATTTTAGTTTTTTCCTTCCCAATTATA
Organism: Protopterus annectens; assembly: GCF_019279795.1. Classification (NCBI taxonomy): domain Eukaryota; kingdom Metazoa; phylum Chordata; order Ceratodontiformes; family Protopteridae; genus Protopterus; species Protopterus annectens. Next base: position 1,635,713,819 of record NC_056731.1, on the reverse strand, counting down.
TTTATATTTACCTTTAAGCTTACTATCTAGCAATTGATTTAACACTAAAGTTTCAGTTTTATTATACTTACTGAAACTTTTCAATTTCTTAATCTATTTCTTCAGTTGACTAATTTAAATCTTCTATAGTTAGTAAAATATCATCTGCATAAAGCTGTATTTTAGATAATCCTTGTTAATTGAGAATCCATCAATTTTTTCATTGCTTCTTATACTATTAGCTAAAGGTTTGATAACTAATGAGTGCAAATAGCAGAGGGGACAATGAACACTTGTTTTGTACCTTTGTTTAAACTGAATCCTTGAAAAATGTAAGATCCAACTTTAACATATGCTTAGGAGTCCCTATACAGGTGTTTTAATATTTCAATAAATTGTTCTGGAAATGCAAACACTTCTAAGGTTTTAACAAGTAGCTCCAATCTACAGAATCAAAAGCTGTCTCAATATCTAAGCTAATTACGGGCAATTTCTTGTTCATTCCTTTTGCTAAATTTAAGACTACCCTTTTTATATTATCATTCTTTAATCTATTGACTATAAATCCTATTCGACCCTTATTAATTAATGTATCTACTATATCTCTTAATCTTGCAGTGAATATGGAAATAAATATTTGATAGTCTACATTTAATAATGAAATATGTCTATATGAGGAAACTAACTTATTATCCTTTCCTTGTTTAAGTATAGGTGAGATTATAGAAAATTTCCACGAGGAAGGAATTATTTAGTCACGCTAAATTATCCTGAAAACATCACTAGTTCTAAAATATTTAATGGAAGCAGACTATATAATTCCATATGTAAACCATCTAACAGTGGAGCTTTAACATTTTCTTCATTTTTAAAACTTCTTTAACTTCTATTAGGGTGATAGGCTTATCCAGTAGAGATATTTGTTGCATTAAGTTTATTAGTGACATTTTTCTTTAAATACTTGTCAATTTTGTAATCATCAGGATTATTATTTTTATCTTTCTTAATATCTTCATGGACTTTTTTTAAATATTAAGCATTTCCTCTAAGTCTGAAGTAAGCTTATTAATGTGAGAATTTCAGATATTATTAATCTGTGCCTTTTTGCTTAACATCTTACTTCTATTAGCTAATCTATGTAGATGTTCTGAAGTCATCATGTAACTGTGCAATTTTATTTTTTCTAAAGCTATCTCCACTTTATGTGTTAGAACTGTTTGATATTTTGTCATTAATTTTAGTGACTTCAGTATTATCTAATTTCTTTGCTTGTTGTTCAAACCTCACTTTGTGTATTTCATCTTGCATTTCTAACAACTCTTTTCACCACTCTTTTATTTTATTACTAGCCTATCTTCCCATTCCATCTTTAATATGCATTTTAAGGAGTCCCATAGTATGACTTTACTAACCTGACCATTATCATTCAAAGACAAAAAATCTTCAGTTTGTTCCTTAAGATAACTCTTGTGTTCTTAAAGTCTGAATGCTTACAGTAGGCATGCAGGAGAGGGGTCTTGCTATATTTTTCACAATGCTCTCAAGGACAGGCTTTTTCATACCAACTCTTATTTAGAAACCATGGTGTCTGAGGATTTTGAATAGCTTAGATAAATACCAACTCTGATTTGCAAATCATGGTGTTTGAGGATTTTGAAAGTCTCAGAATGCCTACCTTGGGATTTAGTGCCTTCAGACATGGTGATAAAGGATGTGGATTGGGACATAAAGCTGCAGTGAAATAAAGTGGAGTGAAGTTGTGATGTACATGTTAATTAAATGGTTAACTTAAGATAACAGTTTGCAAGGGTGGAAGACACATTATGGGATGAAAGCAGAGAATGCAGTAATAGCATATAAGGATGTATATACAGGGAATTGATTTATAAAAGCTGACAGCAGTGATGTATTATCCATCTCACCATGTATACACAAGAAAAGGAAAATAATTTTCTTGGGTGGCAAAAGCCAGTGTACCTTTTTGGCTAGGCTTATATAGACCCTAGGGCCAATAGCCTAGTACCTACCTATGAAACTATGAACCTATGAACAAAAGGACCTTACAACTATAATGTCAGGAAAATCAGAAACGGACATGTTTTGCAAAGATGATAGACAGGCAAGCATTGTATGGTTATATAAATGATACATGGCAATCTAATAAACAACATGCATAAGTGATCACTGTCAAGACTGGGCAGATGACATGTCAGAAGTCCAGTTTTGCCATTGCTGATTTGCAAACATGTCTGACATGTTAATACTGGGCATGCTGACATACAGTTATGAGAAACAGTAACAGAATAGCAATTCAACAGAGGCTACACAATAGAAAGTGTTGAAACAGAGTTGGATTATATGGAATTTTACTGATGTTTTCAAGAAAGCCCCAAGAGTCCCTACAAATTTGTGCCTCATCATTCAACAAGGGCTTTAAGATACTATCCACCAGTTTGGCACAAGCATACGTAATCGAACCCCTTCCATCAACTATTGGCCTGAAAGGGGGATCCACCACATCTTTGTGGATTTTAGGAGTGCCAAAAAGGGTAGGGATCCTAGGGGCTAACATGGTTAGGTATTGTAATACATCGTAATCTATACTCCCCTCTAAAAATAAATCATCCAAAATATTCTTGATTTTACCATAAGCCCTATTTATCTCATTAATACTAGATGGTAGGTAAAAGTCTGAATTCAGATATTCCAACATTTTATTTTCATATAGGAATTCATCCATAAAAATTAGGCCCCCACCTTTATCTGGTGCCATAACTCTGATTTTGCATTCACTGAGCAATTGGATGAATGCTAATTCATTGTTGTTGACATTACAACTCACATTCTTCTTCCTTCCAAAAGGGAAGTTTTGTGTCCTGGCCATGGCCCTCAAATCCAGTTCACAGAGCTTTTCAAAGATGCTTAGTGTTCCATTAAGTGGTGGATTAAAAATACTAGAAACTCTGTGTGAACTGAGCAACGAAGGGGTATTCCCTAACATGTATGCAAGATTTAATTTACGTATGAAAAGCTTTAAATCTACTATAGTGTTCACAAGATTGCATTTCCTGTCAGGGACAAAAGATAACCCTTTAGCAAAAAAGTCTACAATACTTGAATCCATTGTTATAACTGTATAATTGTAAATTTTAAAGTCACCATTGGTGTTATAAAGGATGGTAGGCCCCTTCGGTACAGATGAAGTACTAGGCCCATCAACTTGGGCAGTGACTAACGCCTCCGTTGGTTGCCCCTCTTCCTTCTCTGATTGCGCCCTCGATTGTTGACACTGTTGTTCGACGTTACATTCCTTGTATTCCCAGGCCTGTGAAAACCCTGATCGGTTCCCTCATCATTGACCCCCTCTCCTAGTTGTTGGGAATTGTTGATATTAATACGGGCCCCATTAGAATGGTTATTATCAGCATTGTTCCTTATCCGTTCACTTCTCCGAACAGGTTGTACTTCACCTTCCCCCACAACATCCTGAATATTTTGATTAGGATTCTCTTCTTCCCCCATGGATGGCAGCCTCCAGGCAGCAACTTGTCCAAGTGGTGGTGGGGGATAGGCTTTCTGATTTTTGTATTCAAGAATGTCCCTCTCAATTTTGCGTTTTTTATTACTTAGCATTTTTGAAATTGAGGCTTCAATATTAGAAAGTATTCTAAGGTAATCATATCTATACCTTGGAAAATCTGCATGTTGTTGCAATAGAGATTCCAGTTGGATCAATTCTTCTTGTAATGTCCCAATTTCAGCCAAGTAAAAATTGATTAGAGACTCCATGAACTCGAATCCCTGTTTATCAAAAAGCGCAAGGAGTTCCTTATGGAACTCTGAGTTTCTAATTAACCCCGCTGGGTACCGCCACTGGCGTAAGCCCTTGGGGACAATATGTTTGTCAATACATTCACGGAGATATGATATCTCCAACTGCAGTTTCCTGCAATGGAACAGTTTCATGTCAAAATTGTCCAAATTATCAGAAAAGGAACTCACCCGTTCATCTTGGGCATCTGTTGGTGTAGAACGTCCAGGTACAAAAAAATCCCTGTTCGCCAACACAGAGATTAAACTAGGAATAGTAGAAGCATCCACTGTTCTTTCGGTTGGAGCATTATTCGAACCTGTTTCACCAACAGCATTGTTCCCCATCCTCTGTAATCTCGGCTCCAGTCCTCTCACGTAGCTCACACCGCTCACTCCAGGTAGAGGCGCATTTCCTCTTTTTGTGTCAAAGCCGGTACGTCCAGAATTCAACACTGGCATTACCTCCGGTTGCAAATATGTGTTTCTCACACTCGCCTCCTGGACTCTTTGGGACAAACTGTCAACTTTTGCCATAAGCAAGTTAACCAGGATGGTTAAATCACCTTCAGAATTAGAAATAGGGGTAGCATGTCTCACTTGCTGCTGTCCTCCATCCACTGATCCAAACAAATCATTTTGCGAAAGCAAAGATTGACTACCATTCCTATTATGCTCCCCGCCTTGCTCGACTAATTCGTTCCCACTTGACATCACAAACTAGTAAAAGCAAACACGATAAACTAAAACCTAAAACAAAAGTGGAACTGACGAAAAAATAGAGCCAAAAGCGGAGCACGGAACTTTTATTTATAAGCGCTTTCGGTAGAGTGAATCTCCCCACCTTCTTCAGACAAAAAATGCACAGGCAAATGCACATTCACCACATTTAAATATCACAATCAATTATGACATCATAATCTCATTGATTAACTCATTAAAAAACATCATAAATGACTATGTATGTGAGAATAAAAAATAGAAAGACTATAAATGTAAAAGAAACATGTATATATATAAAAATATGTGTGCAAAAAACATATGTGTGTATATATTTATGCAAAATGCATATAAATAAAATATTGTCAAAATACATTGTCATTTCAAGGCAATACCTTATGACATATAACAGCAAGCAAGCAAGACAAGCGAAACTACATCCTTACTTCAAACCATCACTATATCCCAAAACAAAATAAACATACCCTTGTATGTTTAAATATATATACATGAATTGTATTGGATCAAATGTATTTGCATTAATATTTGTTATACTTGGTTCTATTCTTTTAGGCCATACATATATATATATATATATATATATATATATATATATATATATACATAGTTAATGGGACTAGGAGCTCAGGATTAGCTGTGTTTAATACAAGGGTATGTTTATTTTGTTTTGGGATATAGTGATGGTTTGAAGTAAGGATGTAGTTTCGCTTGTCTTGCTTGCTTGCTGTTATATGTCATAAGGTATTGCCTTGAAATGACAATGTATTTTGACAATATTTTATTTATATGCATTTTGCATAAATATATACACACATATGTTTTTTACACACATATTTTTATATACATACATGTTTCTTTTACATTTATAGTCTTTCTATTTTTTATTCTCACATACATAGTCATTTATGATGTTTTTTAATGGGTTAATCAATGAGATTATGATGTCATAATTGATTGTGATATTTAAATGTGGTGAATGGGCATTTGCCTGTGCATTTTTTGTCTGAAGAAGGTGGGAAGATTCACCCTACCGAAAGCGCTTACAATTAAAAGTTCCGTGCTCTGCTTTTGGCTCTATTTTTTCGTCAGTTCCACTTTTGTTTTAGGTTTTAGTTTATTGTGTTTGCTTTTACTAGTTTGTGATGTCAAGTGGGAACGAATTAGTCGAGCAAGGCGGGGAGCATAATAGGAATGGTAGTCAATCTTTGCTTTCGCAAAATGATTTGTTTGGATCAGTGGATGGAGGACAGCAGCAAGTGAGACATGCTACCCCTATTTCTAATTCTGAAGGTGATTTAACCATCCTGGCTAACTTGCTTATGGCAAAAGTTGACAGTTTGTCCCAAAGAGTCCAGGAGGCGAGTGTGAGAAACACATATTTGCAACCGGAGGTAATGCCAGTGTTGAATTCTGGACGTACCGGCTTTGACACAGGAAGAGGAAATGCGACTCTGCCTGGAGTGAGCGGTGTGAGCTGCGTGAGAGGACTGGAGCCGAGATTACAGAGGATGGGGAACAATGCGGTTGGTGAAACAGGTTCGAATAACACTCCAACCGAAAGAACAGTGGATGCTTCTACTATTCCTAGTTTAATCTCTGTGTTGGCGAACAGGGATTTTTTTGTACCTGGACGTTCTACACCAACAGATGCCCAAGATGAACGGGTGAGTTCCTTTTTTGATAATTTGGACAATTTTGACATGAAACTGTTCCTTTGCAGGAAACTGCAGTTGGAGATATCATATCTCCGTGAATGTATTGACAAACATATTGTCCCCAAGGGCTTACGCCAGTGGCGGTACCCAGCGGGGTTAATTCGAAACTCAGAGTTCCATAAAGAACTCCTTGCGCTTTTTGATAAACAGGGATTTGAGTTCTTGGAGTCTCTAATCAATTTTTACTTGGCTGAAATTGGGACATTACAAGAAGAATTGATCCAACTGGAATCTCTATTGCAACAACATGCAGATTTTCCAGGGTATAGATATAATTACCTTAGAATACTTTCTAGTATTGAAGCCTCAATTTCAAAAATGCTAAGTAATAAAAAAACGCAAAATTGAGAGGGACATTCTTGAATACAAAAATCAGAAAGCCTATCCCCCACCACCACTTGGACAAGTTGCTGCCTGGAGGCTGCCGTCCATGGGGGAAGAAGAGAATCCTAATCAAAATATTCAGGATGTTGTGGGGGAAGGTGAAGTACAACCTGTTTGGAGAAGCAAACGGATAAGGAACAATGCTGATAATAACCATTCTAATGGGGCCCGTATTAATATCAACAATTCCCAACAACTAGGAGAGGGGGTCAATGATGAGGGAACCGATCAGGGTTTTCACAGGCCCGGGAATACAAGGAATGTAACGTCGAACAACAGTGTCAACAATCGAGGGCACAATCAGAGAAGGAAGAGGGGCAACCAACGGAGGCATTAGTCACTGCCCAAGTTGATGGGCCTAGTACTTCATCTGTACCAAAGGGGCCTACCATCCTTTATAACACCAATGGTGACCTTAAAATTTACAATTATACAGTTTTAACAATGGATTCAAGTATTGTAGACTTTTTTGCTAAAGGGTTATCTTTTGTCCCTGACAGGAAATGCAATCTTGTGAACACTATAGTAGATTTAAAGCTTTTCATACGTAAATTAAATCTTGCATACATGTTAGGGAATACCCCTTCATTGCTTAGTTCACACAGAGTTTCTAGTATTTTTAATCCACCACTTAATGGAACGCTAAGCATCTTTGAAAAGCTCTGTGAACTGGATTTGAGGGCCATGGCCAGGACACAAAACTTCCCTTTTGGAAGGAAGAAGAATGTGAGTCGTAATGTCAACAACAATGAATTAGCATTCATTCAATTGCTCAATGAATGCAAAATCAGAGTTATGGCACCAGATAAAGGCGGGGACCTGATTTTTATGGATGAATTCCTATATGAAAATAAAGTGTTGGAATATCTGAATTCAGACTTTTACCTACCATCTAGTATTAATGAGATAAATAGGGCTTATGGTAAAATCAAGAATATTTTGGATGATTTATTTTTGGAGGGGATTATAGATTACGATGTATTACAATACCTAACCATGTTAGCCCCTAGGATCCCTACCCTTTTTGGCACTCCTAAAATCTACAAAGATGTGGTGGATCCCCCTTTCAGGCCAATAGTTGATGGAAGGGGTTCGATTACGTATGCTTGTGCCAAACTGGTGGATAGTATCTTAAAGCCCTTGTTGAATGATGAGGCACAGATTTGTAGGGACTCTTGGGGCTTTCTTGAAAACATCAGTAAAATTCCATATAATCCAACTCTGATTTTTTTAGTTGTTGACATAAAGGACCTTTACACTGTCATCCCACATCAGTTAGGGGTGGAGTGGACGGTGGATTTTATGCTTTGCAAGGGGGCATCAAAAGATCAGATGTACCTTGTTGAAACATTATTGGATGTCATACTTACCAACAACTTTTTAGTGTTTAAAAACAACTATTATCTTCAAACCACCGGTATTGCCATGGGCTCCCCGTGTGGATGTACGTTTGCTAACAGTGTTTTAGCTTATTGAGAACATCAACACCTTTTTCAAAATGGGTTGTATCAGGAAAATGTCACTTGGTACACCAGGTACCAAGATGATATGTTTTTCCTATGGAAGGGCCCCTTAGATACAATTTCAGTCTTTATTGAAAGTGTTTCTAAAATGACACAGTTTCTTGAGTTTACATATTCCATTGGCGTGGATGAAATTGCATTCTTGGATGTTAAAATAAGTAAGGATCACCACTTGAATAAATTCAAGTCAACTATATTTAGGAAATCAACTTTTTCTAACACCTATTTATATTTCACCAGCTCTCATCCCGTTCACCAGAAAAGAAGTGTTGTGAAGGGGCAGTTTGTTCGGGCGGCCAGAATGGTGTCTGAACAAAATAATTTTTTGATTGAATGCGAGAACATCCATTCTATGTTCCTGCTATGGGGGTATCCCCATATATTTGTGGATGAAATTAGGCAGGAAGTGGTTTTTAAAAGAGAGTCTGGCTTTTTTCAACCACTACTAGCTGGAGGTAACATGGATGGCGTGCATAACAATAATATTAAAAACATGGCTAATATTAGCTTCCTTTTTACTTATTGTATGGATTTTAAAGCCATTAGGGACATCTTTGTTAAAAATTGGAGAGTGTTCATGGATGACCAACAGCTTAGTAAAGTAGTGGGGGAAAGGCCTAGGTTCACATATAGGCGAGGCCAGAATTTAAAGGATCTTTTGGAGAGAACTAGTGTCAAAACAAATAGGAAGAAATTAGGAATGAGCAAGTGTGGTTGTTGTTCATACTGTAAATATATTTTTATAGGTACTACAATCAACATGGCCGGGAGGGAATATTTTGTGAATGGAATATACAATTGTAATTCTAAAGGAGTGGTCTATGTGGCTCTTTGCAGGAAATGTCCTGCATTTTACATCAGTAAGACCGACAGGCCACTCAAGAAAAGAATGTATGAGCATCTATATGCCATGAAAAATGGGGACATGAATAATGCATTAGCAAAACACACTTGCCAGAATCCTGACCATTGTTTTGCCTTTGCTGTTGTACAACAAGTACAACCGCATTTTAGGGGGGGCCCTTGGCAGTTACAATTAGAAGAACAAGAGACCTTTTGGCAGATTCGCACGGCTTCATACAATGCCCCAGGACTCAATGAAGTTGTATCCATAAAGTGCATATTAAAACTAAAAGCACTTAAGAGATGAGTGGGGATGTTTAATGGAAATAGTGAAATAAGGGAGTTCTACATAAGTATTTAACTAGGGAACTTGTGTCAAAACGTATTTTGGATGGTTTATTAAAACCTTTTATTTCAATTATTTTTAAAAAGAAAAAATTTTAAAAGTAAAACTTTAAAAGTAAAATTATATATTTATATATTGGTAATATTAGGAATGCTGTATAGTTAACATAAATAAGTAACCATATGGCAAAAAAACATAAGTTTAAATATATATACATGAATTGTATTGGATCAAATGTTTTTGCATTAATATTTGTTATACTTGGTTCTATTCTTTTAGGCCATACATATATATATATATATATATATATATATATATATATATATATATATATACACACACACACATAGTTAATGGGACTAGGAGCTCAGGATTAGCTGTGTTTAATACAAGGGTATGTTTATTTTGTTTTGGGATATAGTGATGGTTTGAAGTAAGGATGTAGTTTCGCTTGTCTTGCTTGCTTGCTGTTATATGTCATAAGGTATTGCCTTGAAATGACAATGTATTTTGACAATATTTTATTTATATGCATTTTGCATAAATATATACACACATATGTTTTTACACACATATTTTTATATACATACATGTTTCTTTTACATTTATAGTCTTTCTATTTTTTATTCTCACATACATAGTCATTTATGATGTTTTTTAATGGGTTAATCAATGAGATTATGATGTCATAATTGATTGCGATATTTAAATGTGGTGAATGTGCATTTGCCTGTGCATTTTTTGGCTGAAGAAGGTGGGGAGATTCACCCTACCGAAAGCGCTTACAATTAAAAGTTCCGTGCTCCGCTTTTGGCTCTATTTTTTCGTCAGTTCCACTTTTGTTTTAGGTATACCTCATACCATGCTTTTCGGCCCCAAAACTCAGACCGAACCACAAAAGGAGGGGGAGTATCCATATTCATCAAAGATACCCACACCTCCAGGTTAGTGGCACTGCACGAAGCATTGGAGACCATTCATGTGCAACTAACAGTGGGCAAAACTGCCTTTCAGTTTGTAGCCTGCTACAGACCACCCTCCCAAACTCAGGAACCCCACTCGGCTTTCCTGAGAACACTGGAGAATATGAAGGTCTCTCCAAACACCATTATATTGGGTGACATCAACTATCAAAACATAGACTGGGAGCACTACTCAAGCCCCAACACCCTCGCTCAACAGCTCCTAGAACTTATAAACTCAAATGCTATGGAACAACTGGTCACCACTCTCACAAGAGGGGAAAACATATTGGACCTGATCATCACCAACATGGGGACTGTATGTTCCATACCAGAGGTATACCCCTCATTGGTAAGATCTGACCATAAATTAATCTCACTGGACATCCATATCCTGTCCCCACCCCCAGCCAAGGAAACCACGGTGAAGAACTTCTCAAAAGCAAACTTCACACTTCTCAAAACTGAGGTGGAATCCTTCAAAGCCCCTGGGCCAGTGGAAAATACAGCCCAAACCACAGAATCCTTTACAAACGCATTCTATGGACACCTACAGGAATACATGGATCATGCTATCCCAAATAAAACCAAGACTCACTCCTCCAAAGGCAGGAGACCTGTCTGGTGGACCCCAGCCATAAATAAGCTATACAAGAGAAGGAGGAAGCTACTACATGATTGAGCAAAATCCCAAAAAGGGAAGGCATCTCTGATCAGTACTAGCAAGAAACTATGATCCCTCATAAAATCATCTAAGGCCAGCTTCAAAAGAAAAAATACACAAGACGCTAAAGATAATCACAAGGCCTTCTTTAGTTATGTCAGGAACCTGGGTGGCAACTCCCAGATATGCTCTGAGTTAGTGCAAAATGACAAAAAATACACTGAACCCACAGACATTGCCAACATCCTGGCAGACAGGTTCAGTGCAAACTTCTCCCCCCCCTTCCCCCACAAAAGAGCAAATGTCTATCCCAACAGAGTGTAGCCTCCCTGACATCACAGATGCACAGTTGAGATCTGCCCTTTCCAAAGCAAAAAATACAGCATCAGTGGGACTGGACGGTGTCCCGGGCTGCATCTTACACGAGCTCCAAAAAGAACTGAACCCTCACATAAAGTCACTGTTCAATCTCAACCTTACTACAGGATATGTACCCAAGGAATGGCGTACAGCAACAGTGGTCCCACTCCACAAAGGTGGTGCCACAACGGTCCCCGGAAACTATTGCCCTATAAGCCTGACTAGCCTGGTCTGCAAAGCTATGGAGCGTATCATCATGGAACTCATAAATAAAGAAACTGGGAACCTCCAAACACTGGATCCTACCCAATTCGGCTTTGTTAAGGGCAGAGCTTGCCTCTTGAACCTGGTCGACTTCTTTGAAACAGTCACCAAGGCCATAGATGAAAGGAAGGTAGTCCACACAGCCTACCTGGACCTCGCAAAAGCCTTTGACACAATACCCCACTTGGGCATCATAAATAAGCTCACCAGCTTAAATATCAACCCCTGTGTCACAAGATGGGTTGCAAACTGGCTCAGGGATAGAACCCACATGGTCAGAATTGCAGGTGCCATGTCATACTCTAAACCAGTTACAAGTGGCATCCCACAAGGCTCAGTCCTGGGACCTCTCTTATTCTGTATATATTTCTCTGAGGTACAGGCTAACACGGGAGGACTATGGCTGACCAAGTTCGCAGATGACTGCAAACTGGGCGCCATAATGGACTCGCTGACTGACACAAGCATCCTCCAAAAGGTTCTCACAGAGACGGATAACTGGTGCCAGAGCCATGGCCTAAAGCTAAATGCCAAAAAGTGCATAGTCATCCCCTTTGGAAAAACGAAGTGCCCACAAATTACCACATAGGTGGTAATCCATTAAGTACAGAAGAAGTAATTAGGGATTTGGGGACCCAAGTAGATAGCAATCTCTCCTTTGACAATCACGTTGCCAAAGTGGTTAGAAAGACCTTCTATATAGCCCACCTTATCATGAAAGGGTTCACATCTAGATCAAGAGAGGTCATTGTACCCCTCTACTCATCACTCATCAGCCCCGTAATTGAATACAATGCCCCATTTGGGATGTACCTTACCCGACACCTGCAGCAACTGGAAAGACCCCAAAAGTACCTCACCAAGAGGATCAAGAGACTCAAACAGATGCCCTACGCATTTAGGCTAAAGAAACTCCATCTCTGCTCAGTTGCTTACCACCTACTCAGAGGCGATCTGTGCCTGACGTATAAAGCCATGTCCAACCCAGAATTAATGGACATGCTCCACCTCAGGAAATCCACATCCCTTAGAGCTACGCACTCCAGGGACTTAAACCTCAGCACAGAAATCAATAGGACATGCAGAAGGGACAGATATCCCAGAGGCTCCCCTCACTCTGGAACAAAATCCCAATCCATGTTAGGCAGAGCCCCTCAATGACCCTCTTCAAGAGAAATCTTGACGAGTGGATGGGAGAACATAGGTTTACCCCTGGGATCTCTTCTGTGTCCCTACTAGACAGAGGCACAGTAAGCTAACCTTAAAAGAGCTATCTTCTGTGACCTACTATACAGAGGCACAGTCAACTAATCTAAAAGGGTGGTGAAAGCCAAACACACTCTGGCTAGGCTTATAAATGCCCTAGGGCATATAGCCTAATTTCAACCTATGAACCTATGAACCTATTGACTTCCATGTTCCTTACATAACATGTGGGAAGAGTTATCCTCTGGCATGAAGGAATGCAACAGCATGCCATCTGTTGTTGATGTATTACAGCAATCACAGGCATACATATCGCTTCCAGAAAGAACATTATGCAATGCCTTCACATAACCACAACTGTCACATCGGCGGTGACATTTCTACTGTGGTGCATTGATTTTGGTAAATATCCATATGTTGTCTGCTGTCAGATGTTCATGTGTTTAACATCCAATATCATTGCCTTTTAGCATTGTTGGGCCTTAAACTATAATGCGTTACTGACATGCACCATGGTGACAATGTGTCCATTGACATTGTGACAGACTTCCTTGATCCCTTTCATCTGAGAGATTCTTTACCACACATACAGATGATATAAATGTTTAGCATAGGTGAATTTTCATGCTAGTTGCAAGACTTCCACTGTAGCGCTTGTGGTTCATCCAGACATCATTAGTTAGTAGAATCTCATTGTTTGCTGTTCAATTCCTGACAGGAGTAACATTATGTGAATGTACTGCTATTACATAAACAACATTGTGTAGTTATTTTCATCTGTTTTATGTTGGATAATGATATATCATCACAGGTTGTGACTGGATGGCATTGAAATTTTTATTCAGGGCATGTTGTGTTGCGAGTGCTTCTGTGGCACATGCATTATGTATTGCCATTTATAGCATACCTACACAGATATACTGTTTTTCACTTCTGGGACGATGTGTGCCCTACATGGCGCAAACAGTTTCCTTGTCAAAGAACCAGTCATATTGTGATATTCAGTGGATAGTAGCATGTGTAGCTCATTCCAGGCATTGTGGATAAATCAGATTGCTCATGTTATACCCATACCTCCTGTGTTGTCACATACATTCAATTCAGTAATTTGTGATGGCCTCCATTGCTGTCTGAGGTGGCACATACAGTCAGTACAGGGATCTGGAGAGCACCTTGTATAATAGTCAGGGCCTTGAATCTGGTAACATCTGTCTGCCAGACTACAGTGGCTTACACACTCAGGCAAGCTTATCATGCTTTGTCATATCTGGTAGGTCATCACTACACCTTATATGGTATGATAGTGCTTATGCCATTTGAGGGTGCTCTTCCTTACATGACATATGTGTGTGTGTGTGTGTGTGTGTGTGTGTGTGTGTGTGTGTGTGTGTGTGTGTGTGTGTGTGTGTGTGTGTGTGTGTGTGTGTGCATATGTGTATATCTGTGGTGCCCATAATTGTTATGCATATATCTGTTCAGGTGTGTGCTCTAAAAGGACATGATGCAGATGTTTCTTAGGTCATTCCCTGTTCATATGCATTACCTATTGACAAGATAATTACTCTCTGTATAGCACGTCTTCCTCCAGACATACCACGGTTGTTTCCATCATAATATACAGCTTACTGGCAAGTGTGATTCCATAAATGTGTCTAACTGTATTGAATACAGGTTGACCATTAGGAGATGTGATTGGTCCTCTGTTAAATAAATTTTTGTTGTGTTGCAGCTGTTGAATTGCTGTTCTGTTACTGTACCATGTGATTGTATGTGAGCATGCCCAGTATTTGTATGTCACACATGTTTGCAAACTGACAATGGCAAAACCGGACTCCTGACATGTCATCCACTCAGTCTTGACATTGGTCCTTACGTAGGTTGTTAATTAGACTGCTACATATCATTTACATAAACATTCAATACTTCCCTGTCCATTACATGCTCATAGATGATAAACCCTTTTTCTATTGGTGCCACTATAATTTCTTTGTATAAGCATATCCATTTCTGAATTAGCTGTCATTACAGATGTAAGGTCCTTTTGTTCTTGTATATACATGGTGAGATTGCGAATACATTGGTGCTGTCAGCTTTCATACAACAATTCCCTGTATATATATCCTTATATACTATGATTGCATTCTATGCATTCATCCAATAATGTATCTCCCGTCCTTGCAAACTATTATCTCAAATCAGTCATTTAATTAACATGTATATCACATCTACACTCCACCTTGTTGCATTGCAGCTTTATGTCCATATCCACATCCTTTATCAGCATGTCCATTATTATTTATGTGCATACCTGCTGGATTGACATTCACCCTAATTATAATTGCATCAGTCCTACAGGTTTTATGTTCAACATACTTCTTACATGCTTTCATCACATTTGCCTGCAGGATATGAGTACACTTTATACATTTCCCCTCTGCAACATTACTGTGTTATTATATCACATTTTTGTGCACCTATTCCCCTGTTTCACTTCCCTTTGTTCTGTATTGCTTCCCCTGTACATGCCCATAATATGTGTGAGCTATAGCAAGTGATTGTATCTGAGCACTGCGTATATGCAATCTATTTTGTTTATGTTGTGTACTGTTGGTTTCAAGCACCTTTCTATGGCTAGGAATACTATTGTTGGCCATGGAAAGGTGCTTGCATCCATGTAGTTGCAATGACCAGCATGCATATTCAATTAGCATGCTGATCATAGTGCTAACATGCTTACATTGTGTAGGTACCGTACACAATTGTTAATGATTACTAGGGGATGACTTTACCTTTTTGTTAGTAAATCTTGTATAGCTGTACTTTTCTGCTTAAACCTTCATTCTAAAGGATCAACCACACTATAAAAACAAATAAAACAGATTCATGTATTTGTTTACAAATTGACTGAACCATATGCAATCCACATGCTTACAGACATTGTAAGAAAACGGGAACATGTGATGAATGTAAATGTATCAGCTTGAAATTATGCATAGATTATTTTATGAGAATAAAAAGTATGCTCATTTATTTTTCATATTGTCTACTGAGAGACACAGCAGTGTAACCAAGGAAGTGATTATTGTAAGTGGTTAGCTTAGACATTGCTGCAAATCATCTATTAATTAGAAAAAATATCAACTTTTTTCTTTAAATTGCTAAAACTTTTTTTTTTGCATATGTTTTTACAAAATTGTTTTAAGTAGGGAATTAAGATATGTAGGGCATGATCTGGTACATTTTACTTGGAAGTAAAAGCAAACAGCTACAATGTAATTATAAGGTATAGTTTAATATTGAACAATAACATATAGTGTACACTATGACATATTTAACTTGGAAACAAAACTGACATTATAATTACAAGAGACTATGAGCTTTTTGGTTAAAAACCCATGAAATAAGAGCCTGTAATTATTGGTATTTAATTACGGGCGGTGTTCATCACCATGTCACATGACCTTTCACTTCATTTAGTTGCCATCATCAGCACACTCCCTTTACTCTAAAAATTGTTAAAAATGTAACTATAACTGCTAAATAAAGACTTTCTTATTGTTAAAAATAACAATAGCTGTGTGTTTAAAGTGACTTAAATTTACATCTGAAATGTACACTTTAATGAAAGGAGCAAACCACTGGGTGTATGCTGTTTTCTTAAAAACATGCATTATTCTACATTCTGTTAAATACCACAGATATTTAGTTGTGGTGTGTTAAAAATATCTGAAGCTTTTTGCTTGCTGCTACTAAATGCAGCTCTTCTATTCTAACCTGTGGTATGTAGTGGAAGTTCATGAAAGAACATGTTTAATGGTGGTATCTGGTGTGATTGCGCTGAAACAGTTATGCTAAGAAGAAATGTAAACCATCTGGTTGTCCTAGTTTGTCCAATTTCCTACTGTATGAGGTACAGTCTTTGTCTTAATCTATAATTTAATTATTCCAAAACTTCACAAGTGTGGTTGTATGCCATTCCTTATATTCTTAAATTTCCATCTGTTTTACTGTACAACCTTTCCAGAAAGATCTTTCAGTGTATCTCCCACTTCTTCTGTAGATTAAAAGTATAATATTCTTGATCTTCCGTGTTAAATAATATTATCTTTCTTCTGAAGACACTGTCCTTTCGAGGTATTAAAAATCTTGTCATGAGATAACTTCCCATTATCTGTATAGCTGTACCAATAAAGTGCATTGATTATCTTTTCATGCAATTCCTGATTACTTCAGTTTTGTGTATATTTTTGCAAACATACCACCCCAGTTGCTGCCAGCCGGTATGCAGTCTGAATACATATAGCTATGTTATTGACTTATGTAACTGCTAAGACCATTACTAGTGCTGGCAGCTGCATTATTTAACAACATTTATTTATTAAGAACCTGATTGTGGTTAGTAATGGGCATGGGGAACAAGTTAAGTGGAACCTCTCTCTTACTAAAAAAAAAAAAAAATATATTTTATTTTATTACCTATTTTGGTTTGCTGCCATCATAATATCTGTTATAACTTGTATTGTTTATTTCTGTTTAAACTTGTAATAACTAGTGGAGCTTTTCTCCCCGGGCCTCTACTGAAAATGGACATATATCCAGCTAGACTAGCCCGGTCAACAAATGTAAAATAAAATAAATAAATAAAAATACTTTTCAATTACAGCATGTATTACCATCACACACATGCCATCTGTTTGTGCCAGAGCTGCAGCAGACCAGATAGGGAATGGCATCCCTTTTTGTAAAATGTCATGACTGCTGCTGCTCTCCCCCTGTGACAAAGCATAAGGACCCTAATCAAAGTCATAGCTGAGGGGTATGGGGTGGAGAAGTGGGCAATTTCCTCAGGTGCATGCTGTTAGAGGCACAGTCAACACTGCAGAAAAGTGCTGATCACTCTTGGCATTGTTGGTAATCCCCCACTGAAGAACATAGCAGTTGCACTTTGCCCACTAGCTTCAGCCATTAGGTCACCAGAGGAGTGTGTGTCTCCTGGTATTGGCAAACTTGGGCTGTCTCATATATATATCATAGGTCCTGGTAACTTCCCACTAGGCCAGTCAGCACTTAGCACACTGCCCATATCCCATCATACACTTAGCAAGATGTACTCCCCATCCTTTTGTGCTACAATACTCTCCTTGTGTATTGTTCACTCCTCCCCATAACCATTTGTCCATGCTTTGTATCTGTCCAACCCATGTCTCCCCTTTTTAATGTGTGCACATCTACCTTTGATTGTCTGTACTACTTTTGTTTCTTTGTATGGCTCTACTGTCTACCCTTCTCCACCTTTCTTCCCACTGTTTTCCTATCACCTTTCCCCTCATCCCTTAAATTGGGTACCTATCAGGTGTAACATCCAGAGCCATAGCTGGCCCATCTAGCAATCACTGCTGTTTCTCAGTCTGGTACCCTCTGAAAAACAGGGTAGTTCTAAAACTCTGGAGTTGGCCGGGTTTCATTTCTATGTCCCTCACTTCCAAACTGAGGAACAAAAAAAAAAGACTGATGTTCTTAATGCTGCAGTAGCCTTACCTATATGGGTAACAGCCAGCCAGCTTCGAAAGCTTTAGGGCACCTTCCACACACCTAAACTGTCAAGTGGCTCAAGCTGAGCTGGCTAAAATACAAGTCTGGATGCAAAGACCCTCAGAGTTTTACTGCCTCCAAAGAGTATGCTCCTCTGAGACTTTTGAGGATCAACAGTTGGGTTGTGTTTTCCTTAGCTGTGCAGATAAGTTCTCTTTGGGAAGAAAAAACTTCCATTTTCTTATTTTGTACTGATGTTTTATTACTTTATTCACCAGGAAAGTTATTTTAAAGCTAGGAGTGTTATGTTTTATCAGATTGTCTGAAGACTAGCTGGACTCAATGCTCGAGTAAAATTTATTGACACAACAGATGGTTAAGCATCAGAACAACATCTAACAAAAGCAAATACCTTATATACAAGCTTGAATCAACAATTAATCAATTATATAATCAACATTTACATAATTTAAAATTTTAAAGCTGTACCTTGCATTTCACTACATGATATTACATCAAATGTCTTAAGCTAAAACAACAGACATTACATGTTTAATACTATATAACTATTCTAAAATAATAAAACTGTGTTGAAGAGTAACACCTGTCTGTCGTGTGACAAATTTAAAATAATATTTTTTGTACATAATGAAAAAATATAATATAATAAAATAAACTTATGCATTGACAATGTGTTGGCAATTATCAATGCAATTCATATATATACACACACATAGAATTCATAAAACTGGGACAAATAGATATACAAGTACTGCCTACAGTACACATAACCAGAACATGTAAATGAATTAATATTATATATATTGCCAATTGCACTAAATTACACCTTAACTAAGGGTTTAGTCCGACTCATCTCCTTAAGCCCCGGGGGGCTGCCTCCATCCAACCTAATCTGCCACCTAATCTCCTTCTCACCCATTAATATTACCACCTGGGATAACCACATCCAATATTGCAAATTTAAACATCTTGCATTTGGGGCTATTAATGAGATTAACATCACACTTCCTGATACAGTATGTGTGATCATAAATTCTGTTTTTCAAACAACGATCCGCTTTCCCTACATAGAAACTCGTGCATGTTTGGCACACACCTAAGTACACTATATGCTTAGTCAGGCAGTTGCCACCGCAAACCAAATCTTGCTTTTCAGGCAATTTTTACTATACTGGATGAATCCAGTATATATTGGCAAAAATTACATTGGCCACATTTTTTAGTACTAGTTCTCTGAGCCTTGCCACTTTGTTGGTGTTTAGATTTAATTTCAATAATTCTTTTAATATTATTACCAGCTTTGAAAACAAAGTGTGGTCTATCCGTTTTTATGGACTGATCACTAGTCAATATATTCCAGTTTGCTGAAATTATATTCTTCACTTCGCTGGAATGTTTGCCATATTTAATAATACATGCCTTTTATATTCACTGGCTCGCTGCTGGTCAGTCATATTGGTCATGTCATTGCCCAGTGATGTTTTGTCAATACCTACCCCTAACAGAGGTTTGTATTTCTTTCCCATTCATTACTGACATAAAGAATGATATCTTTAATCATCTTAAGAGGATATCCTTATCAATAAATAACTGACCTATATAGTCCAATTCGCTTAGCATGACGCTTTTGTCAGGCAGCCGGATGCACTGTCCTTGACAATGCCTTTGGTGCATTGTAATGGAGATACCCGCTGCTGAACGATTTTTCCTATGGATATGAGATTGAAACTCATCATTTTTACTATAAACATAGACATCTAGATAGTTGATGCCACTACGGTCAAATTGGTGAGTAAATTTAAGATACTCTGTGGTGTTATTAATGAATGACATGAAATCTAATAACACCTGTTCCTCGCCTCCCATAGAATAAAAATATCATCCAGGTATCTGACATATCTCTTTATATGAGACATCCATGTCAATGCAGTATATATTCTGTCTCCCAATCCAACAATACCAGAGGGGCACAAGCAGTGCCATGGCTACCCCAGTAGTCTGCCGTAATGCTCAAAAATAGATGTAATTATAGTCCAAAACAATGGCCATAAATTCCATCAAAAGAGAAATTTCATCCCGGTCCAACCCACTAACTCTACGGACACTGCTGTTAAACCTAGAGAGCCCATCCTCTTTAGGGATACAGGAAAATAAATCCTGAACATCGATGGTGACAAAATGATATTAGAAGACCACAGTTCTTTCTTAAAGATGCCCAAAACTCCCAAGAATCCTTAATAATGTGCTCCACAACATTGTAAATGTGTTTGAGCTTGTGGTGAATGACCTGACCAAAGGAAGGACTTGCTAGCACTTCCTGAAATAATGGGGCGAAATGGTGGATCCTGTATGTTTTGTGCACTTTTGGGATCCCTGTTATAGTGGACAAAATAGGAACTCCACCTTCAAAAATCTGTACAAATCCTCACTAATTCTATCTTCCACTATAAATTCTTCTAAATAAGAATCAATTCGGCCATGGGCAATGTTCACTTCATTAAGAGAAGAAGGTGTATATTGTGAGGAATTATTCAATAACTCAAAGATCTTATTAATATATTTATCTTGGTCATAAAGGACTATTCCCCCTCCCTTGTCGGCAGACATGATGCGAACATTGTTGTCACACAATGACTGAATTACCTCAGAGATATCATTCCCACCATGCTCACATACTTATACTTATTGTGAAGGGAATATAACTGGGTGTTGACCACCTTCTCAAAGGAGGTTAAAGTGTTGCACATGGGTGGAGTGAATGTACTTCAATTCTTCAGGTTGTACCCCACTGATAACATTTTCGCAAAAATATTCCCAAATTTAATTTCAAAAGCTTAAATTCCACAAGGGTATCAGTCACATCTAAATCAGAATCTGGTATGAATTGCATACCCTTTGAAAATATTTGAAAAAATTCAGGTAGGACTGGGTGGTCACTATAGTTGTAAATTTTAAACTCCCCACTGCTGTGCACTATGTCACGTTCATTGGCCGAAGCCAATTGCCCCCCATCAATATTATCCATACATGAACCACCCTGGACAACCGGATCCACCTGATGAATGTCGACTATTGATGAAATCGACGGTTGTTCCATATTTTCCCTACTGTTTTCCATTCCCCTTCCATCCTCTAAAAACAGTCCTCATTATTAGTATATTCTCCACCAACGTAGTAAGAATCAGACCGCTGTACAAATCTTTTCTCCACAACGTGATTTCTAACATTATTCGATTCCCACTATATAGGCAATACCTCTCTCAGCACTAAATCTCTCTGCAACTTTTACATTTCCTCTCATATGTTTTTTATACATGTTTTCATTCATATTGTTTAAAATACAATTTGTCCCATTGGTTGAATAATACATCTTTTTGTATTAATCCATCTATTCTTTCAATCTCATTGAGCATTACACTTATTTTAGAATCATTGCATTCAATTAAAAACAACATAAACTTTTTGCCAAACTCATCAAACGTTTAACATTATGTACATTCATTTCGACTCCCATAGGTTCTTTAAAGAACCGTAAACCCATAGGAACAACCCCATTGTCCAAACATTTACGTAAATACAAGTTCTCCACTTGCAGGTTTTTGACCTTAGTTAAATGGTTGCCAAACGAAAATATTAACTTTTTGAGCGAAGGAAAATCACCTTCCCCTCTGGCATGCATATTAACAGGAGCAGCACTAGAAATGTCTTTAAAATCCATCATGATCACACATACTGTATCAGGAAGTGTGATGTTAACAACGCCCTGTCGAGGCATCTCATTAATAGCCCCAAATGCAAGATGTTTAAATTTGCAATATTGGATGTGGTTATCCCCAACCCACGAGGTGGTAATATTAAGGTGAGAAGGAGATTAGGTGGCAGATTAGGTTGGATGCAGCCACCCCCGGGCTTGAGATGATTCCCACTAAACCCTTAGTTAGTTAAGTTAATTTTAGTGCAATTGGCAATATATATAATATTAATTCATTTACATGTTCTGGTTATGTGTACTGTAGGCAGTACTTGTATATCTATTTGTCCCAGTTTTATGAATTCTATGTGTGTATATATATGAATTGCATTGATAATTGCCAACACATTGTCAATGCATAAGTTTATTTTATTATATTATATTTTTTTAAAAATATTATTTTAAATTTGTCACATGCGACAGACAGGTGTTACTCTTCAACACAGTTTTATTATTTTAGAATAGTTATATAGTATTAAACATGTAATGTCTGTTGTTTTAGCTTAAGACATTTAAGGAACGCTGATGTAATATCATGTAGTGAAATGCAAGGTACTTTAAAATTTTAAATTATGTAAATGTTGATTATATAATTGATTAATTGTTGATTCTTGTATATAAGGTATTTGCTTTTGTTAGATGTTGTTCTGATGAAGACAGTAGTGGACTGTGGAAAGCGCTTAACCATCTGTTGTGTCAATAAATTTGGTGTTGCTTTGCTGTTCCAGCTAGTTTTCCTGTTTGTTGACCACTGGGATCACTTTTTTGATTTATTGTCTGAAGACTGCAATGTACTTTTAATGGAGCATTCATTTCTGACATGTTATCTAACTGATAAACTATTTTCTATGGAGAAATTGTGTTTATTTTACGGTTTTGGGGATGCCATGTTGTTTGAAGGTGCTTTTACTGTGTTTTTTTATGTCAAAATAAAAAGAAAAAAAAGTAACTTTTGTGGGCTGGTAGTTTTACTGGCATTATTGCTTGGTTTTCCCCAGGATAGAGGCACCATTTTCAGCTTGACCATGGAACAGGTTCTCACTCCCACAGTCAGTCCTTCTAGCCAGAAAAAGAAAATGTTAAGCAAACAGCCTTTACTAACACAGCTGGCTAACAATTTGCCTCAGCCTCAGGTGGGTGATTTTGCTGTGGCCTTTTTTTTGTACCTCAAACTACTCATCTTTTACCCCACAATCCTCTGGTGTAGCATCTACAGCTATTATGGACTGGGGGTTAGTCACACCCTCTGAGGCTGTTGGGGTCCCATCAGTGGGCAAGGGAGAACTGCTCCTGTTGGTCCTGGGAGAGAGAACAGTCAAAATGCTGTGTCTGTCCTTGGGGAAGCAGTGTCTGCCATTAGTAACATGGTTGGCCCCATTTTTCCTCTCAAAAAGCAACAGAAAGCCAAGCATGTATCTATTCATCCTCAAATTTCTTTGGGTAGGAGTAGTTTACTGGATCTGGCTCAGGGTTTGATTCAGGCTATTGATTCTTTTTTGTAGAATAGTTTCTGGTAAAAGAAAGAGGGATGCTGTCTTTCTTGAAGAGATTCACAATTCTGAATCTGAACAGGAAGATGCAGGGATGGATTTAGGATTTGTTCTCAGATTTCTGATTCAGACTCAGAGGAAAGCTCTCTTTCTGATTCTCCCTGTGGGGATTTCTCTTTCTGTGAGACTATTGTTAGAATGTCCTAGTGTTTTCAGTGAGAGAACATTGACATTTCTCAGTCTCTCAAAAATACTGACTTGTTACAGAAGGATTTTCCAGAACCTTACACCCATTCCACCTGTTCTGTCTGCCTTAGAGGATGTGTCTTACTGCCTGCCATTTTCCTGATAGACCGCTGTCCCTAAAAAGGCAGATAAGATGTATAAAGTTCCTCAGTCTTTTACATTTTTGTATACTATTCCCAAACCTGACCTAGCAGCTATAGCCTTAGTTACCTCTTCTTCTGATAAGCACTTAGTTAATTCCAATCCTACGCTTTCTAATAAGGATTTGGAAATCATTGGTAGGTATGGGGAAAACATGTATACTTCTGCGACTTTGAATTTCAGAATCTTAAATTGTCAGGCACATATGTTAAAGTTTATTCTGATTGTAAAACTATGAGGAATGTTTTATCTACAATTTTTTCTTGTGAAAAAATAATCTGCTTTCAATAACTTAGTTTCTCCTATTGCACAGATCACTACTCATTGTTTGCAGTGCATGCATGACTCTTTTTGATACTTCTTCCAGGGTTATGGCCACTGGTACAGTTTTAAGGACATTTGCTTGGCTGCATTGTAACAACCTTCCAGATGATGTTAAAAATGAGATTTTAAATTCTCCTTTGGACAGAGATTTAGTGTTTGGCCCTTGTACTGCAGAGGTGATCACAAAATGTAATGAAATGGTCTAGCTGAGCCAGGGAATCTCTTAAGATTTTTTAGCCTTCCTTTTCCAAATTGTCCAAGGGGATTTTCTTTCTCCTCATCCAATTTCAGCAAAAAAAAAAAAAAAAAAAAGACAGAATAAATGGTCTTAGCAGAATTCAGGTAAACAGACGTTTAAGGAAAAAGTGGCAAGGCGGTTCCAAAAATAAGTCTCAAATCTCCCTTAACCATGTAAACTGCAACAAGTGTGAATGACTGTTCAAGAGACCTTGTGACCCTCATCTACCCTGGCCTTGTTTCTCTTCCAGAAAGTCTGAATCATTTTCCCTTTGGCAACAGATTGTTTCATGCAAATGGGTTCTGAAAATCATTCATTAGGGTAACAAATGGCAGTGGGAGGAAATTCTTCCTTTCCAGGGGGCTGTTCCTCATCCCGCAGATCAGTTTTGTGTCCTCCTATTCTTCATTACATGCTGTCCCAAGGAGTGATACAACCAGTTCCTCCTTCCCAGGTGGGGAAGGAATTTTATTCAAGGATGTATCTAGTCCTAAAGAAAGAAAATGTTTGGAGACCAGTTCTGGATCTTTCTTTCCTAAACCTGTTTGTGATAGTGCCCAAATTCAAAATGATGCCACTTTACAACCTGTTGCCTTTTCTTCCTCTTTCAAGTTTCCTGGTAACACTAGTCTTAAATTATGCTTATCATCACACTCCTATTCATCCAGACGTCAGGTGTTTCTTAAGGTTTTGTGTCTCTGGCTCACATCAGTTCTCTGCCTTACCCTTCGGACTATCCACTGCACCAATAGTGTTCACAAAGTGTCTAGCTCCAGTTACAGCTCATTTTAGACTACATGTTATCCACTTTTTTCTGTATTTAGACAACTTGCTTACCTTTGCTAAGCCTTTTTCAAAAATATCATTAATCTCTATCTTGTGTGACAGATTTCCTGCAGAAGCTGGGATTCCAAAAGAATATTCACAAGGACTTTCTTGACTCCCTAACACAAAATTGTTTCCCTGGATATCAACTAGGCACCTCAATTCAAAGAGCTTCTCTTCCTAGGAAAAACAATCTATCTTTATTTAGACTATTTCTAAGTTTTTCTCCCTCAGGCTTCAGTCAGTGAGAGGGAATACCTCAAGATTTTGGGTCTCATGGCATCTATGATTCTCATGATACTCCTGGCAAGACTTCACATGAGAAAGATACAGTGGTATCTGAAATCTCTTTGGTCTCAATATCAACACTCTTTATCTTTTCAGATTTTAGTACTGGGATTTATCAGAAGACAAAATCAAGGACTCCACTTCTCCCTCCCTGCTCCAAAGCAGTCAGTCACAACAGATGCTTCAGAATTTTCTTGTGTAGCAGTTTCTGGAAACTTAAAAGTGCAGGGGATGGGGACACCAAGGACAGATGCAAGCACATAAATATCAAGGAGATGCTTGCCCTGATCAAGGCACTCAATTCTCTGAACCATTTTTGGTCCCTGGGATCTCTTCAAGTGGTTACAGACAATACCACAGTCCTATTGTACATCAACAAGCAAGGGTAAGGCAGGCCATGCCCCCTTTGCATACTAGCCATGTTAATTTGGGATATAGTTTCACAGCACACTGTCAATCTACAGGCATCTACATTCCATCATAGCAAAATTGTGTGGCAGACAAACTGAGCAGGAACAGGGCAGAGCCTTACTAACGGAAACTAGATCTGGGGGACTTCCAAGATTTGATTCATCTGTGGGGAGTTCCACAAGTAGATTTCTTTACCTCCTCTCTGAAAAATCGACTGGCAAAATTCTGTTCCAAAACTCCATGCAAGGCCTTGAAGACAGGTGCCTTTTCTTTCCTTTGTACAGGAATGTTCCTGTCTGCCTTTCCACCCTTTACACTAATATCCAGGGTACTTCTGAAGATTCAGAAGGAATCCCCCAAGATCACTGTGGTGACTCCCTTCTGAGCCAGGAAACCTTGGTTCTCCCTTCCTTTGGAAATGGCCAGGGCAATTACCACAAGCTTCCTCACAGAATGGATCCACTCACACAAGAACAGGGGTGCTTATTACACCTTGACATCAGTCATCTTCAGTTGACTGCCTGGATGATAGAGTCTTAATTCCTTTAGGCACCTGTTTTCCTCAGGATGCTTAACAGGTACTAATGGAGGCAAGAAAGCCTGATACTAGAAAATCATATATTAGCAAATGGAAAAGACTTCCTAGTTGGTGCCAGCAACTTAACCAGCATCCATTTAGGGCCAGTTCTTCTCATTTTACAATATTTGTGTGAGTTACTATCCTATGGCCTTTCTTATTCCTCTATCATGGTTCATTTATCAGCCATTTCAACACGTCTGCCCATGGATCCTACTCTTTCAAGGCAGTCATATGTCAAAATGTTCTTGAAATGGGTTTTGCATAAGAGGCCTCCAAGTAAACCGGCGGCCCCTCCTTCAGATCTTAGTTTTGTGTTTGAGAAACTAACCCTTGCTACATTTGAATCAGCTAATCTGGCTAACTTGAAGTTCTTAACATGGAAAACAGTTTTACTGATTTCTTTGACCTGTGCAAGAAGGGTATCTGATTTGCAAGCTCTTATGGTGAGTCAGCCCTACCTCATTTTCCACAAGGACAGGGTTTCTTTGAGAAATAATCCTTCTTTTATGCCTAAAGTGTTATCTGACTTTATTTTAAGTCA
The DNA here is from genome assembly GCF_019279795.1 of Protopterus annectens. Taxonomy (NCBI): domain Eukaryota; kingdom Metazoa; phylum Chordata; order Ceratodontiformes; family Protopteridae; genus Protopterus; species Protopterus annectens. The sequence continues at coordinate 1,635,686,634 of NC_056731.1, read as the reverse complement.
AATATCCAGCTTCCCATTTTCTTTCCTGATCCTAAAAAATGAGGGAGAAAGATACTCCATACCTTGAATGTCCACCGACAACTCAGGTGCTATCTTGACAGAATTAAATCTTTCACATCATCAGATCAATTGTTCATCTATTGTGAAAGTAAGAAGAAGATGGGACAATCAATGTCAAAATAGACTATTTTCAAATGGTTGTCGAAGGCTATTACCTTTTGTTATACTCACCATGACAAATCTATTCTAGGCAGGGTCAAGGCCCACTCTACTAGGACTTTGACTTCTTCTATGGCTTTTTCTTTTAATTTACCAGAAAAGTCCAACTGGGACAGAGGCCATTTTCAGCGGAGGCCTGGGAAGAAAAGCTCCTGATACATAGGTTCATAGGTTGGTACTAGGCTATCAGCCCTAGGCCCTATACAAGCCTAGCCATAACAAGCCACCGGCTAGAATTGCCATTGTACGCTCTCACCTACTCTCAACTCTTATCTATGCACCCCCTTTACTCACTAACTTAAACAAGTCTGTTCTTAAACTCTCTACCAGCTACAACCACATTGCCAGATTTGCGACTGGTCTGCCCTTTAGGACACACCATTGTATCAATCTAAACAAGCTTGGGTGGCTAGAACAGCCCAGTTTGATCCAGTATAACCAACTTATTATGGCATATAAAGTTCATAAACAATCCGGACAATACTCCTGCACTTAAAAACATTATTACCCCCTATAATAATCTTAGACCTCTTTGATCTTTCAATAGATTCCTAGTTCAAACTATCAAAACTAATAACTCAGCCAGAGACTCTCTGTTTGCCAACTCTGCAGGTAGAACCTGGAACTCCCATTCAGCTGATATTACCCTACATACCACCCTTTGTCAATTTAAGAAAAGACTCAAACAATATTTGAAACTAAACTGGCTATGTCAATGTATCAAACCTGACTAACTCTCTTCTAGTATGGTGTTAAAAAGCTGTAATTTAGCTTAGTTGTGTTACATATCCTGGACCTACACCCGGGTTTTTCTCAAACTTTGGAACTGTATAACTTGTTATTTAAGTATATAACCAGTGTATAAATTGTATTAAGTAATCGTATCTGCTGCTTGTACCTTGGAGCTTTTCTCCCCAGTCCTCCGCTAAAAATGGATATGAATCCAGTCGGACTATCCCGGTCAACAAATGTAAAATAAAATAAAGTAAATAAATAAATAAATAAAAACAGTTCTTACACTGACTGACATGCAGTTAGATGCAGTTATGCAGTTTACCGCAGCATAATCCAGGCTTCTTATAAATTATCCTACATTGTGTTTCTTCAACCAATGCAGCTGTTTCCTGTATTACTTTTCACACTGTGTCTAAAAGAGCTTACAAAGATCAGTAGATCTATGCAGTTCCAAAACAATAAACAAATAAACATCACACCATAACACCAAAATGTCATATGAATTTCCCTGCTAAGGCTTATATGACGTAAGGTAAAACAACAACATGACTACTGTACTCATTCTAAGTAACATAGTAGCAAAAGGAAACCCACCCATATGCAATAAATACAAGGTAACAGTACTGAACAATCTTAGCAAAACAGTAACTGTAATTTAAACTCAAATGAAACTAAGTAAAAGGTAAAACAATGAGAAATATAATTCAAACTATTGAGTCTAAGTCATACATGATCTAGACAAGGTAAATATGCCAAACTAAATTATTTATTTACTCAAATCTCACTTTTCATGACCTAAAGGACTTTAGCATGTGTGAGTCTATTGTCAGGAACTGCTTTTTTTAAGTTCTTGCAAATTCATATTCATTAATTTCAATAATGTTGTCCATTCACCTTAATCTCTGCCACACCCTTCTTTTGCCTTCAGTCTTTTCCATCGCCAGAATCTTCTCTTGTGAATCCTGTCTTCATATTATGTGGTCAAAGTATTTCAGTTTTATTTTATTTTCAGTCCTGGTGAACAGTCTGGATTTATTTACTTAACTATTGACTGGTTCAATCCCCTTTCAGTCCATGGAATTTGTAAAAGATTTCTCCAAAATCAGAGTCCAAAAGCATGAATCTTCTGGCACACAGCCTTACTTAGAGTCCAACTCTCACAACCATATGTCATTACTGGAGAAACCTTAGTTTTGACTATACAGACATTTGTTCTAGTACCAACCTATGAACCTATGAACCTATGTTGGTAATATGATGCTTTGTTCTTTAAAACTGTATCCATATTTGTCAAAGTTTCCCTTTCTTAATGGAAACGTTTTTTTTTTAATTTCATGGCTGCAATCACTATCTGCAAAGATCTTTGAGACAAGGAAAATAAAATCTGTGACTTGCTTCCACTTCTTCTCCATCTATTTGCAAAGAACTGATAGGACTAGATGACCTTTTTTTTAAATAAACCAGCTTTTCTACGTTCTGGTTTCAGCTTCATCAACAGGCTCTTTAACTCTTCTTCACTATCAGACGTTAGAATGGTTATCATCTACATATCTGATGTTAATATTTCTCCCAGCAATTTTGATTCCAGCATCTGATTCATCTAACCCAGCATTTCACACGATGTGTGCAGGATATAAACTGAATATATATGCTGACAGCATATATCCTTGTCTTATTCCTTTCCTAATCTTGAACCAGTTATTCTATATTCAGATCTATTACTTCCTGTTTTTGCTCACAGATTCTGCATGAGGTAAACAAGACGACCAAGTATCCCCATTTCTCTAAGTTCTTGACAAAGTCTGTTGCAGTCCACACAAAGATTTAAGAGCAGTCAATAAGGCAGAAGTCAACATTTCTCCATTATGCAGCATATGTTGGCAATTTGATCTCTTATATATGGATCTACTGCAGAAGCTCGAAGTTTCAAAACTTCGAACTTCAAATGGCTGAGAGCATAAAATCGAAGTTTTGAAACTTTGAAAATGTAATAAAAAATAAAAACAACATTTTTTTTTACATTTTTGCAAGGGGGCGAGCTCCTCTGCACCCCCACACTCCCTGGTAAATTAATATACCAGTTTCAAGTTCACACTACTGTGAGGAAAACGGTAAACATCCCATTCCATGCTGTACGGCGATCTCCATTCAAGAGCTTCTGAAGGGGATCCATATATATGTCATCCACATATATATCAAGAGTGACATTAGCTTTCTTAAAACCAGGCAACATTTCAGAGTAAAATAGCTGCTGCAAATGTTACAACAGAGGGGCTAAAGTTGGAAATAATTATTTTCTCTGGGCCACCTAGTCAAGACCACAAATCATTCCAAATATTTTCTGAGAAAATTATATATTTTTTCTATAACACATTTTCTATTATTGCTGGAAATGTGAATGTCCCAATTTTTTGTTGGTACTCTCTTTCTTTGAAAAACAGGTGCGTTAAAAAGATAATAGTATGTAATTTGAAAGAGAATTATTCTCCTCATGTCTCTCAGCAAGCCAGGTTAATTAAGAAATTCTACATGATATGGGTTCGTTTATCATGCTTTACTGCATATATGAATGCTAAACCAGAACTAGAAAATCCAGACCATCTTAGCATTGTCTGGAAAATTGGTACTACATGCCAGAATATAGGGAGGCTCTACCAGTTAGACTATATTTCAGTTTTAAACAACATTTTACTATGGAATTGCGAAAAGGGAACTAACATGTGACAGTGCAGAAAACCTGAAACAATGTTATGAGGTCATAAATATATTAACTGAAACAGATGCTTCCCTGGGTACTAGAAAGGCTTGCAAAAATAGTAACTCTCTTTTGGGGACCAGACTATTAGGTATGCTAGTCAATAAAAATTATATAGAGTTGGATTATACTCCAAAATTTCCATCCATAAAACACAAAAATATAACCTTGCTAGATCTTTTATAGTAAAGTGATATTAGAAAAGCCAGAAGAATATATGAATTATAGCTAGCTAAGCAAAAAATAAAAATGTCTTTTCTAGGAATCTTAGAGACGATGGAAAATACAGCTCAGGAAATATTAATATAAAATGCTAACAATAATATCAATGCTGTCAAAAGAGAACTTGCAGAAGTATTTTGTGACACTTTCTTTTGGAAATTGTGGTGAGATATCAAGTGACAGTCAGACTAGGTTGAGTTGCAACAAAGATGAATGCTTAAAAATAACCAAGGAAAATATTACCA
>NC_056731.1:1635562458-1635677458 GCF_019279795.1 Protopterus annectens | reverse complement strand
GTCCACACCTAGATCCTGGAAATGTGATTCAATAACACTAGGCCACTGCAGCACCTTTACCGATGACAATCAGCATCAAATATCTTTTAGATAGCATTAATCCATTTCTTGTTATATGGTCACTGTGGCTGAAGCATTCAAAGAGATATGTGAAAATTGAATGCAAAATACTCAGCACAGTGACACAGCTTCACAACACTTGATCTGATATTGTTAATCCTCGTTCAGTCCTTACATGTGGGTATCGGTTCCGACCTCGGAATCAAGACAGTCATCTTCCAAGCTCGCACCGGCTACAAACTCTTGAGCTAAAACTCTTACCCAGAATTCCCCTCTCCCTGTTACCTCAGATTTCATTTGCCACGTTACCATTCGGTCATGTCAAGCTACTTCTCTTGAGCTAAGTACAGTATTTTTTCTTCATACTAAGTTCTAAGACAGCTTTTTTTCACAAAAAAAGTTGTTAGATAGTTATCTCTTACCTTATCACATTTAGCGACTACCCTTTTTTGAATCCTTTTCAACTCCCTTTCCTCTCCTTTTACCGTGAGGTAATTCTTTTTTTTCCATCGTTGGTAAACCCCTTTTCTTTCTTACCTTCAGGTATTTCTTGTGTCATTGCTGGTATTTTTCTGTTTTTTCTTTCTTTCCTTCTAACATGACAGATAAAAAAGGTAGCCCAAGGTTTAAAAGATGTTTAGATTGTGGCCATAAATTACCTACATCAGATGCAAATTCCCTGTGTGTCTATTGCTTGGGTGTGCCTCATTTAACAGTTGACCCACCTTGCAGGATTTGTAAGAATTTCTCTAACAGGATATTAATTGAGAGGAAAAATAAGTTAATATTGAAGGGGTAGTTAAATCTCCTTTTTTAGAGGCTATTTCTGGGTTGGAGGCTTCAACCCCTCCAAGATCCCATAAGAAAAAGAGTGATGAACATAAAAAGGCCAAGTCTCTTCCTTCGTCCCCAGCTGGGGACCCTCAGGAACCGAGACCCAAGAAAGCTAAGCTTTCCAGTTTGGATTTGACTTCTTCAGCTGCAGTGCTTTTGGTGCCTAGACTTCGGCACCGAGGCCATTGATGCCATCTGTGACCTCGGCACCGACTAGTGTGCCCTATACTGCATCGGTACCGAGGAGCTCCTTGGTTTAGACTCCTTTACCAGCACCAAATGTCCATTCGATGCAGACTGTTACGACGTCGATGGATGTTTCGACGCCCATTACTTTTTTGGCTCCGACAACTTACCTAGCACCGACTACCCTCTTGGTACCGACCATTCAGTTTTCATCACCGATGTTTACGGCTCAGGCCTTAGCACCAACAACCACGTTGGTACCGACCTGATCATTGGTGCAGACCATGCCTTTGGCACCAATGATTTCCTCGGTGCAGACACCAGTAGTTCAGTCCATTACAGCTCCATTGTTCTCAGTGCAGACCACCTCCATGGTGGACACCGAGTTTGCTCCGTCCTTGGATAGACCTGACTCTCCCTCAGCCATGTCCGTGAAATCCACCAGAAGCCTCTCTGAACACAATGTTTTGTGTCTTGTGGATCAAGTGCTTTTGGCCAGAGGTATCCCGCCCCCCCCAGGACCTATCCTTCCTCGGAAGGTGATCACCCTTTATCAAAGACCTCTAATTATTCTCTTCCTTCATTGCCTTTGAAGCCCCTTGATATAGCACAGTCTTCCCCCACTACGGTTCCCTTTATGGACTTCACTAAGGAGCCGCAGTTGCCTTTGTGGCAGGAGAGTCTTGTCATGGCCCAGGATGTCAGCTGTGGTGTATGTACTTTGGCATTTCACAGTCATCCAGGGACTCTGAGTCGGCAGGCTGAGCCACTTAGGTGAGGGGTGACCCCTGCCCTGGAACCCCATCCCTCTTCAGGTGGACCAGCCTTCCAGCTAATGGAGAAGGCTATGGCATCAGTTATCGATCCTGTGCTATCACTCTCCCCGCCCTCCTCTGGACCACAATGTACATAAACCGCTCCTAGCAGACACTGGGTGCAAGGGCCTCAGGACATACTCCCACAGGAGACCCCTTTTGCACTGTCTTCCCCAGCTTCTCCCTCTAAGGAAGATCATCAAAAGAGCTCGTGCAAGAGGAAGCACATGGACTCCACAGAGGAGTCCCTTACTGAAGACACAGACTTTGATGATGGGGAAGGGTCCCCTCGATCACCCTCTGAGGTATCCTTTGGTGATATCCTTGAAATCCTTAAACAGAGAGGTGACTGGCAGCCCTCTAACCCGATCTCTGAAGAGTCTGTGCTCCTGCAGGCCTTCCGTGCCCGGCCCCCTACCTCCTGGGTTACTCCACCTGCCGACAAACTTGTCCGGCTTGTCATACAGTGTGTGTGTGGAAGGCTCCTGACACCATTGAGGCCATTTCCTGGAGGCCAGATAAAATTTTGTCCCCTCCTGCTAGTGATCCCCATTGGTCCAAAAGTCTTCCTGTAGATGCTTTGGTGGTGGCAGCCACAACTAAAAAGGACCTGGCGGAAGAAGAAAGCCAGACTGTCCATCCACCCAACAAAGAGTCCCAGGCTCTGGACAGAATAGGGAAGCGTACTTGTGCATCAGCAACCTTTGCAGTCAGGTCCCTGAACTATATGGCACATTTTACCAGACTTTAAAGAGACTTAATTTCTGAGCTCTCTGAAACTTTGGCTGGAGCTGTGTCTGATGAGGTCCATGACAAAATGGCCTCTCAGCTAGCCACCATCAAATTGATATCTAACTCCTCCATGTGCCTGGCACAAAAGTCTCAAGGTTCTTTCAGTGACACACAGGCCGAGTTCTCCCCTAGAGGCAGAGGGGGAAAGTCACAGGGAAGATGCCCCTTTCAGAGCAGAGGCGGTCCACATAACTAGATTTCCAGGGATTCTTTCCCTGGCCATTCCTACCAGCGATCCTGAAGAGCGGCCCAACTGCTTTCCTCTGGAAGTGGTTGGGGGTCATTTCTCTTTGTACCCTTCTGCCTGGCAAACCATTACTACCGATTCTTGGGTACAAAGGATAATAACCAGAGGTTATCATATCCCTTTTGACCTTTGTCCCGCTCCCGTAACAAACTTACCCGACGTTCCACCCAGTCAAAGGAAAGAAGCAGCGTTAGAGATTTCAAAGCTGCTAAGAAAAAGAGTCATCCAAATAGTCCTTCCAGACCAGATATGATCCAGATTCTACTCAAGACTATTTTTGGTGCCAAAGAAAACCGGGGACTGGAGACCAATTTTGGATCTCAGTGTATTGAACAAGTTTGTAAAAGTACAGAAATTCTGGATGGTCACAATACAGTCTATCCTTCCGCTTTTGGGAAAAGATGATTGGATGTGCTCGATAGCTCTTCAAGATGCGTACTACCACATAAAAGTGGACAGACCATCAAAAAGATTCCTTTGCTTCTGTGTGGGAGCCAGTCATTACCATTTCAGAGTACTGCCCTTCGGACTCTCTACAGCCCCCAGAGTGTTCACAAAGTGCATGGCAGTCATCACAGCTCACTTGCAACTACAAGGATTCCAGGTATTTCCATACCTAGATGACTGGCTCATCTCAGTCCCCACCAGACATTTATTGGAAGAAGCCCTGGCATACTCTCTCCTCTCTGCAGAAAGGCTAGGCATAACCATAAACTGACAAAAATCCAATCTCACCCCATCTCAGTCTACAGAATTCATAGGGGTCATCTTGAATACAAAGAATTGCAGATTATCCAATCCAGAGCACAGAATTCTAAGGATAAAGCAGCAACTGATTCCAATCCTTTCAAGGGAGAAATCCACAGCTCATTCTGTTCTCCAGTTGTTGGGTTCCATGGCAGCCTCCATTACGATTGTCCCCCTGGCCAGGTTTCATATGAGGCTTCTCCAGTGGCTACTGCTCACCCAGTGGTATACCTTTCAGTACCCTCTTTCAGCCAAAATTCGGGTAACTCACAGCTGCAAACAAGATTTAAATTGGTGGATGGCACACAATCCATCACAATGGTCTCATCCCTTCTCCCCCCAACAGCCCTAGGCTATAGTGACCACGGACGCCTGCCTGATGGGGTGGGGGGGTTATTTCAGGGACAGACAGTCCAAGGTACTTGGTCCGAAATGGAAGCCCATCTGCATATAAATGTTCTAGAGGTGAGGCCGGTGCTTCTGGCATTGCAAGCATTCCATCCCCTGCTGCCGTCTGGGACTATTGTGATACAATCAGACAAAATGGTGGTGGTCTGGTACATCAACAAACAAGGTGGAACCAAATCTTACCCACTCTGTCGAGAGGACGTGAAGGTATGGCAATGGGCGATGTCTACCGACCGCTTTCTTCTAGCAATGCACATTCCCGGGAGTTCCAGTATAATAACAGACAGAATCAGCAGGTGTATTCTACAACCTCACGAGTGGTCCCTGAATCCCTTGATAGCGGTGGAGATTTTCAACCACTGGAGTCTTCCTTGCTGCGACCTCTTTGTGTCCCCAACCAGCTACTAATGCAGCAACTATTTCACCCTGATTTCCCCTCCAGGACAGTCACCCAGGGATGCTCTAGTCCACAATTGGCCCTCGGGTCTGCTTTATGCATTTCCACCTCTCCCCCTCATTCCTCAGTTTCTGAAGAAAGCCCGCTGGTTGAAGAGGAAAGTAATCCTCATAGCACCATATTGGCCTCGTCAGATTTGGTTTCCCTTCCTTTGGCCTCACCTGCTAGATCAACCGTGGATTCTCCATCTAACCCTGGGGTTGATCTCCCATCCACAGAATCTGATTCATCCCAGCTTGAACAGCCTGAAGCTCACAGCTTGGCTCCTCCAATTCCTTTGATTGCCAGGCAGAATGATCTTTCTTTGCCAGTACATGACATTCTTATTGCATCTCATAAGTCTTCACCAGAATTACATATCTCAGCAAGTGGAAAAGATTTACTTTTTGCCTGAAAGAAAAACAAGTAGATCCATTTTTAGCACCAGTGTTGATAGTACTGGAATATCTGTCTACCCTGTTTCAGTCCGGTCTATCTGCCTCTACCATTAGAGTTCATTTGGCTGCAATATCTAATTTTCATGATGGTGTCCAAGACTCTTCTCTTATGTCACACAAATTATGCAAGACTTTCATAAAAGGTGTGAATCATCTAAAACCCCCTTTTAGAGAACCTACTCAACCATGGGACCTGTCATTAGTCCTACAACTTTGACAATGCCACCTTTTGAACCAGCTTCTACTTGCGACCTCAAATATTTGTCATGGAAAAACTTGTTTTTGGTCACCATTACTTCTGCCAGACGTATCTCTGAGCTTCAGGCCTTATGCATCAAGAGACCATATTTGATTTTTCATAGAGATAGAGTGTCATTGAGAACTAATCCTTCCTTTCTGCCAAAAGTGATCTCTGAAATGGCTATTAATCAAACCATTGAATTGCCAGTTTTCTTCCCCAATCATTCAAACAGAGGAGAGTATTTCCTACATACCTTAGATATTCACAGGCAAATTCACTTCTACTTGAACAGGACTAAGGCTTCTCATAAATCAGACCAGTTATTTTTGGCCTATTCTGGACCTAGATTAGGATGTGCTGTTGCTAAGATCACATTGGCTAAATGGTTAAAAGACTGCGTAACCTTATTTTATAGAAAATGTAATATTCCATTACCTACTACCATAAAGGCTCATTCTACAAGGTCGGTGGCAACTTCTGCTGCCTTCCATGCCAGAGCCTCTTTACATGACATTTGTGCAGCTGCAACTTAGGCTACTCCTCATACCTTCATCAATCATTACAAATTGGATTTGGCCTCCAGGGGAAGAGCATATTTTGGTTCTATGGTGCTCTGGAATGTCCTTCCATGAGAGCCTCCCAGGAATAAAGGTAGCTGTGGACTCTGCCCCACATGTAAGGGCTGAACGAAGATTAACAATATCAGATAAAGAAGTTATGTCTTACCGTAACGTTCCATCTGTATTGTTGATCCTCGTTCAGTCATTACGACCCTCCCTCCTTCCCCCTCCTGTGGCTTCTAGTGGAGCTCACCATCCGGTTCTCTTAGGTCATTTGACCAGAGGTAGCCTCTACCCTCTTTTGACTTGCAAACTCAATCTGAGGTAACAGGGAGAGGGGAATTCTGGGTAAGAGTTTTAGTTCAAGAGTTTGTAGCTGGCATAAGCTTGGACGATGGCCGGCTCGGTTCCGAGGTCGGAACCGATACCCACATGCAATGACTGAATGAGGATCAACAATACAGATGGAACGTTATGGTAAGACATAACTTCTTTTTTCTCCTGTTTGGCTCCTGGGGGGGGTGGTATCTTCTGTGCTGAATTTGCATATCCTTCCTAGTTTCTTTCCATATCCCAAAGATATGTGAGTACGTGAGCTGCCAATACTGCCATAAGCATGTGTGCATTGTGCGTATGGGTTTGTGTGTATGTGTGTTTCTGTGCGCACGTTTGCATGTCTTGCCATGGACTGATATACCATCTGCGAGCTGTTCCTGCCTTATGATTGTTTCATGACTGGGTAAGCTCTGGCTATCAGTGACTGTGATTTGATAAAGAGAGTGTAGAAATGAATGAATGATTGAATGTTCAGCCCAGTGAAGACAGTTCCATTTCCTATAATAATCTGCAAAGACTATAATAATTTTTGTACTGTGATACTGTGGAATAGTTTGAACTGGATCTCATATTTGGTATGTAACTTCTATTTATCATTAATGTACAGTGGCTGATTGATTATTGTAATTAAATATTGATATAGTTAGTGTATTTAGTAATGCTGAGCACTGTTTGCAAATGCATGTACTGGGGAATAAAGATGGTATGTTTACCAAGTACTGGTTCTCCCAAAACTGGTTTCCTGGCTGTAGTGTTTCTATGTTCTAAGCAGTACTCATTGAGTACTTTTAAAAATGATGAAAACCTCAAACAACTGCTGCTCCAGTAGAGTATGTAAGATCAAACCAAAATGAAACAAAAACACTGTTGGGCCTAGCCATACTAAACAAATGTATTTACAAAAACTCAAGTCTAGTACTTTTGTTATTCATTCTTGGTTTCATAAGAACTGAATCAAAGAACCACAGGAAAGCTTTAAACTTCAACAGTTATATCAGGTGATATGTTATGTGATAAATTTGTTAATACAAAGCTGTAATGTTTAAAGTTACACAGGTGTGTAAACACATACATTTTTCAAGTTTGCCAACATTATCACAGGTACCTTCTGTGACCTATATTAATGTGTTTGTTTTAAATTAGACATTTGTTTAGATTTAAGCACACATTTAATATTTAAATGTCTGTACCTGGAAATTGATCTGCATTTTATCTAATTTGACAATTCATCTCAAAGTTTTCTAACCAGTTATTCACATCTATGCGGTGGTGGTGCTGCGGTAGCGTTGTCGCCTCACAGTAAGACGCTGTCCCGTTCAACTCTCAGTTAGAGCGTCTTCTGCGTGGAGACATGCGTGAATGGGCGTACCTTTGTTGAAGGTTGTGCATCAGGGCTGGCAACTCGGTACATAAAAATCAACTGCCAATCATTAGCGGACCGGAGTTCCGCTGTGGCGACCCCTAACCGGGAAAAGCTGAAAGTCACAACAACAACTTCTGAAGTAATATATGAGAGTGTCTTCTACAAAATAAAAAAAACAAAAACAAAAAAACTTGTTAACACTATTGTATATGAGAGAGTGTTTGCATCATGCACTGCTGTTATCCCTTGTTTTAGTGACATAAAAATGCTCACTTATTTTAAACTTTATGGCTGGTCTTTCTAATGTAAAATGTATCACAACTTGTACACATTGAAGAATATGGTATATCAGTGTTGCTACATATGTACCTTTGTTTGTTACCAATACTATGACCTGAATGTGTGATGAGTGCTTTCAAAGTGTAAATGTAACAATACCATTTATATGTACCGCAGGGAAAAAGTCACTTTATCCTTGATTGTGCTCAAATGGCCATTCTGTAAACTATTTCCTAACACCTGTCAAATGCAGCCATGCTGCATTTGAAACAAGAATTCCCAAGAACATTAACAATGCTCTGTGCAGCAAGGAGTGGCTTTTGTGATTTTTAGATCAGCTGTGGGCTACAAGGTAATTCATGTATCACTTGTCTTTTATAGACAATGAAGTTTCATAATATGTCTGAGAACTAATTAGTTCAGTACAGTAATAAAGCTGACGTTGTTGGTTTGCAAATTATGAATCTGTATATTTTGTCCCATTCACACCACAGGACAGTTCTTACAAAAAAACTAGTACATCCATTCCTCTTTTACTTGCACTAGTAGGGGGCTTTTACACCCCTTTTTATCCTGTAGAAGCTGCTACCAAAAAATTACAAACTTAATAATAATGAGAGGCCAGATTGGATCAAATCGTGCACCTACTTTGTCAACTGACACCTAAAGGATGACAAAAACAGTAGGCTGGTGAGAAAGGACACAGTAGTATATGATGGAAAAAATGCTGGATATATTAAATAATACTGACTTTTATAGCAAAACTGCCATGAATGAAGGGGAAACCCTGTTACCATTATATTGATCTGATACTTTTGGATATGTTACACAATCATTTAGATGTCACCAGTTAGTTTTTCCATAAACGGAAAATCCTTCAATCTCAGTTTTTTTTTTTTGTTATCCCTAAGTTGCACAAATGCCATAAAGATCCTTCATTTTGACCCATAGTGTCTGACAGAGGATTTAAAACTGAGGGGATTTCTACTTACCTTGACAATATTATTAATATGCTCACTAAAGGGTCACCTTCTTTCAGTAAGGACTCCTGGAACTTTTTAGAAAACCTTGGAAGTCTACATTTAGAGTCCCTTATTGGAGACAACAATTTAATATCTGCAGGTATTGCTATTCTGCAAACAGTCATCCCACAAGATACATGGATAGAGCTTTCTTTCTCAAGCTACAGTTTTTACTAACAGGAAAACCGAAAATGTTTATTGTCTGCTTGAGCTTGTGGTAACTAACAATCCTGTCTCATTTAAATGTGAGTTATGTAAACAGGTCAAGCAAGTGGTAATTGGGGCTGCAGTTGTGCTACCTTCACTAGTATAGTTTTAAATGAGCAGGAAACTGCATTTTTATATTCAAAGAATTTATTTAAATCCATTTTATTGTGTTTGCATTTTACTGTTGATCTGATGCATGTGTTTCATGGCAACAGTTCAGGTGCCTTGACATTATGACAGCCATAAAAGGAAGTTCTTCTGTTTTGGATTTTACTTTTTTTCTGTCAGCAAATCCAAGTTCATTTTTTTGCTGTTGAAAAAAAAATATTCTCAACTTTATAGAAAACCAACATTTGGTAAGTATATTCTTGCAGCCTGTGCACATCATTTAAATAGAAAAATAAATGACATTAAAATTTAATAATGAAGAGTATAACAATTTATTTTCTAATGAAGAAGGGTTGGTGTAATGGTTAGGTGTTTACCTTGCAGACACAAGGTGCAAGATTTGATTCTCAAAGGGGTACTTGACTAGGCTTAAATGGATTACATAGGCAGTTAGCCTAGTACAACATTATTGATGCAATACCCCACTGAGTCATTATAGTCAAGCTCACTAATTTAGGTATAAATTCTTTTATCACCCACCGGATAGCCAACTGTCATACTGAAAGGATTAGCAGTTCAAACCAGGTGAGGCTACCTCCACCAAGAGACCAGTCACTTGCAGAGTCCCCCCAGGGCTTGGCACTGCGCTCACTCCTTTTTGGCATCTATTTCTCTAAAATGGAAGCAAATGCTGAAGGTTTATGACTGACTAAGTTTGCAGATGGCTGCATGCTGGTGGTTATCGTCTACTCCCCTGCAGACACCGGCATTCTTCAAGAAATTCTATCTCTTCTATGTCTGACTAACACATAGTGCCAAAGCCATGGTCTTAAACTCAATGATAAGAAATACATAACTGTACCCTTTGGGAAGTCAACCATCCTGGCTAATCATCATGTTGATAATATGTACCTAAGAGTCAACCCAATGGTCAGGGCTCTGGGTACGCGTGTAGACAGTAGCCTTACCTTCGATCACCATGTAGCCACAGTGGTGAGGAAATCCTTTTATGTTGCACAACTTATTAGTAAGGGCATGGCATCTAGGTCCAAAGAGGTCATTATCCCACAGTTCTCTGCCCTTATTAGACTGATCACAGAGTATAATGCTCCCTTCAGTATGTACCTAACCAGGCATATATAGCAACTATGGTGACCTCATTCCTTTCAAAAAATACAAAGTGTAACAAACCTGCCTTATGCAGAGCACCTTAAAGCCCTTTCCCTCTTCTCATTCTCCTATAGATTGCTGAGGGGTGATCTATATCTGGCTTGCAAGGCATCTGCAAACTTCACACTTATGAATTTTCCGCATATTCATAAGTCAAAGAATACCAGAAATACAAGGTCTAGGGATCTGAATTTTGTCTGTGACTTAAACAGAACATGCTGGAGATACAGATATGTGTCCCAGAGACTGCCTGTCCTATGGAACAGGCTTCCCATCTATGTGAAGCTGAGTTCATCTATTACCCAGTTTAAGTGCAACCTAGTCTAATGGATGGGGAATAGGAAATTTACATCAGGCCTGGCACCCATGTCCCTTATGGACATAGGTAACGTATAGCCCTCAATGTCCTGTTTGGATCAAGGACATCATTCCTCTTTCAGGAAAACTTGACTAGGCTTAGAAAGGCCCCCCTGGTCGTTAGCCTTGTAACAATCTATGACTTTGATTTTAACGTAGAAAAGATCAGTCTACAAGTTTTATTTGAAGACAAGGGATATAATATGAACACAATCAAAGAAATTCTGTGATGATTTCAGACTTGAAAGGAAGTTTTATGTACCATATTTTAAGTACAGACTGTGATCTGTCAGTAGATTTTGGTAAAATTCATATTCAAGGAGTCAGATGCAAGTAAAGTAATGACATTATGAATTATTTCAGGGAGAATGTGCAGAGTGTTTCAGTATTAATTATATGAGTATGAGTAAAAACATAATTAGATTTATGGTCATTCACATTTAATTTTTTTTTCACCATCTTCTTTGGTACATACTCTTTATAATCTCTGTGATCAACATGCCTGAGCTATCCCTGTAGTATCTTGATCCATTTACATTCTCAGTTTGCACACCAGCAAGATGAGATAGATGTTATCCATTTGATGGGTCAACCACCATCAGCTGAGCTTTACTTCCTTCTCATCAACCCAACAGAGCTGAATATCACTTTGTTATGGAGCCACACTCTTCCAGTACCCATAAATCACACTCTACATTACCCATGCACAAAGACCCAATGCAAAATAATCCACTGTAAGTCAGTCAAGGTGACCCTTCTTGTTCCACCATATTCATTATAGTTTGATTTGTTCATCCTCATTCTTCCTTTGTCCGTTGTCAAATCCTGACCATCAAACAGAATCCTTATTCAGGGTTTAAACTTGTTTTCCATACTCTTCATTTTTTTATCAATTCCACTCTGTCCTTAGGCAATTATCTCTTTATAAGTAATGGAAAGGGCTCTACATGTCTTTCTGTCACCACCACTTGCTTCTGCAGCTCCATTTGTTGTCACTTACTGCCTCCTAGTCTCTTCAGATTGCTGCCCTCTTGCAACAGGTAGTAGACTTTTGTAGCAATGTTAGCACTTCATCTATATTGCTAATAGTTTTTGGAGACACAGGGAAAATATTCTAATCCTAGCAGGGTAAAGCATCCTCCAGTGCAACCCCTCTGTCTGCAGTGCTTCATTACCAGTATAAAGGCTGCCCCTCACCTTCTTGTTTCCATTGAAAAGTCACGTTCCAAAAACACTCTTGTATCATTAATTGTCAGTATGTTCCCTATTTTCCACAACTCAAAATTTTCTCAAGTGCAAAAGACTGAAAGTGTCCAATTTTGAGATGAGATATTTGCTCAATACCACAAAGCTGTTGCTGTGGAGAATGATGTGATTGATCCAGTGATATTTCCACCATTGGAAACTCCAATCACTTAGCCAACATCTCTCACACAAACTTCTCACAATCTGTACCTTTAGCCATCTCTGGAATCACTATTAATCTCACATTCTTCCTTTGTGCATGATCCTCTACATCAATCATCTGGGCTTTAGTATAGTCTAGGTGGGCTTCTGCTGTCTCCATGGGTGCCTTAAGCTCCACATTGTCATCCACTGTCTGTATTGCAGACAAATGGTCATTTAATGCCAGTTCCACCTCCTACAGTCTCTTTTCATTCCCTATCATGTGTTCCTCAGAATTTGCTTAATTTCTTTAATCTCTAGTTAAACTGTAGTGAGGGATACCTCCTGGTCATCCCCAACATCCTACTGTGGCTTGCTGGAATCTCTGTCTGTCATTATTTCCTTTTCTCTCAGCTCTTGATCTAGCCTGTTCTGTTACTGAAAATTGCTTTATTCTTGATATTTCTTCATCTGCTTTGACATTGAGTTTGTTCCCTTGAATCCCCTATACTTCTGTAGCAAGATATTTCTACACCTAATACATTCTAACTTCAATTTTTGTACTATATTTAAGGGAGACAAGAGCTCTGTCAGTTTACAGTTGGAGCACCATATTGGAGGTATCTCATTCAGAGTTAATTTTATACTTTTACTGAAATTAGTAATTGAAAAACAATGAGATAGCTATGTTATGTAGTTTGTGTTTATCTGGGATCTCTAAAACATGAATAGTTTGTCTGTTCTGTTAGACATCTAGGAAGCTATACTTTAAAAATTGTGGTCTGGTTAATATTCTTAACAAGGAGGAGTACAGTGTTCCAGAATAAAATGCAATCTTTAAATAACCAGGTTCACAGATAAATACAAATGGCAGTCAGTGTAAGGTGAAAGCACCTAGGCATTCAGATTTCAGTGCATATGGTGAAGATATGAATCTAAGAATATGTTATTTATAGCAGTTTGTATTGTCTAGTCAAGTTAAAGGACACGTGGAATATTATAGGACTAGGGAGTATACAAGTAGAAAGAGTAGAGGCCTGCGAGTACCTGGAAGTCTGGATAAGTTGAACATTAACTTCTTCCATGCATATCTTAAAAACAATCAGTAAAACAGGCATTGCGGGCAAGTTACTGTTTAGTCTCCTTGCACCAGATAAAAGATACTAGGGAACTACTGTAGAGGGAACATTTTTACCTCCTTGGCATATAGCTTAGAAGTTTAAGAAGAACATATACCAAACTTTTGGGCAGGCTTTAGGAAGCTCAAAGTAAAATCTGCTCTTTTACTGCAGATCTGTAAAAAGACAAAATCACAGCATAGCACTTGCAGGTGCCAGGTGGATCTTAGTTCAGTTATGATGTAAACGTTTAATTTGTACTTTGGTTTATAAAGTGATAAACCTAAGTCAGAGCAGATCACTGAATAACATTTTGAAAGCTTATCATCAATTGTCACACTGAGATTCAGTGTTTCAGCAAGAATTTACTTGAAAATCTCAAAGTACACACTGATGAGTACCTCCCAAGCAGTGATTATTATAGGGTAGCAAAACTAAATCTCCCTTCCAACAGAAATAAAGACATTCCTGCATTTAAATAAGTGACTCAAATGTTAATCAGAGATGAAGCACTGTTACTTAATGTCTTGACCCTACCTAATCAGATGATTACCTGTCTAGATGTGTCTTGGAGCAGGATGGGATGAAAATAAAAAAAAAAAAAATAGGTGACAAACACATTTTAATTACGTATATATCATTCTGTTATAGGTGTAAGGATATTGTTTGGCAACTGAGTTTCTGGCTTCAGGTGAAAGAAGGCTTGTCAGTTTGTAGGATAGCATGACTTGGTCAAGAACAACAATTTTCTCAGTATAGCAGTTGAGGAAGAGTCATTAATCAAGCCACATTCCTTAATATTTATATTTGCACGGTTGAGTTATGGCATATTCATAGAGCTTGCTTTTATCTTAACTTGTGGAAACATATTTGCAAGTATTTTTGGGATGCCAAATAACACTGAAAAGGTTTTACTGGAAATGACTTGATTCTAACTGGTTCTAAACTAGTGCCACATTTTGTGAAAGTCAAACTGCAGACAGTCTTCAATCTGGTTAAAAAAATCTGAGTAAAGCATGAGAGTTACATGATGTATTCACAGGACAACCTGCAGAAAACCTAGGTAATTTACTCAATTTGGTGATGCTGCACTGTTGGAAAACATATTACTGACCAGGCAGGACTGAAAACTCACAGGACACTCATGGGATACATTGGCTAGTGACAGGTTTATGTGTCCTTGGAACATATGCATACCCAGGTGCAAAAGGATGGAATCAGACTTAGTCATAAGGACAATATTACACAGACATGTGTTTCATGTGTTTTGTGACTCAGGCATGTCAAGGACTACACAGGACTAAGCAGAGTACATCTATAATACATGATAGTTACATGCAGGAAGTGTTAGCATCCAGTACTTACAAGTGAATCTTACAAATATGTGGTGCTGTGTGGAAGCATGTAGGATTCACATATATCCATGCAATCATATTACATGTGTTGAAGGACTGAACTAATTCAGCAGTCCCTGTGGTATTTTGTTTCTAGCAATGCTGCCACATGAGCTGGCATGTATGCTTTGCTAAATCTTTGCTATGTCATTTTTCTGCAAACATATCCTGCAGTTGCCTATCAGTATTCAATTGCTACATGTGATTTATGCTCACTTTATTTGGCTGACTGTACTATAGTGAATAAAGATTGGGTGAGACATCTGGAGCCCATTTAGCATCCAGTCCAGAAACTTCTAAAGTTTTTCATTATTTTATTTTATTTTATTTTTAATTTATTAAATTGTTAAGTGGCTAAATCTACTAAGTACTAGCCACTTTTCAGAATGGCCTGGGGCTACTGTTTGATTAAGTGATTTGCTCAGAGTCACACAGTAGACAAACTGAGACTGTGGGAATGAAACCCTGAACTACCCTATGAAGTTTGTTTAGTAGCTCATAGCATACCTCTCAACCTGGAAACATCAGAAATCTGGACAAGGGCCATGAAAAATAGGTACAAATCTGTACGCTGATTAACATCTCATTTGCATACATAATTATGTAACCCCACCCACTCTGATGGAATTGTGGGATACCAACTTTCAAACACAAACTGAAGAACAGACAACCAAAATATGACACCAGACCAGAGTCCCCCTGCCTGCAGCCATTCCAATGTCTCATTATCTGGCTATTTCACCCCATTTATCATAAACACTAATGTGTGCAACTGTATACTACTTTACTTCTATAGTAAAGATTTGGATTTTATTTTTACATTTTGAGGCACATCATCAATGCACAAACACTAACAGACATTTGATAAATAAAGCGATACTGTTTCACAATGAAAACAGACTTGGTATTAAAACTTCTCTGCTCTTGAAAATGCATTCATTGAAACAGTATTGAAACCACTTGGAATTAAAACTTCTCTGCTCTTGAAAATCATTCATTGAAACAGTATTGAAACCTGCACCACATCCAAAGAAAATACATCTGGCCAATAAGGGATAAAGATTACCTTTGGGCCATTTTCAAATCATTGGCCCCTTGCACACATATGTGTTCTTTCATTTGCTACACCTTCCCGACTTTATTAAGTTATATTCCTTGTATAATACAGCAGACTTGTTAGAGCACATTTTAAATGTATTGTTTGAGAGAACATTTTTCCAGTAGGCGTACTGTAGGCAACGAAACAAAATGCATGAACCAATAATGACAAAACTGCCCAAATCAGAACATTTCCATCATAAAAGTCTACTTCCACACACACACTATAAATAGAATGACAGTAGAGAAAGCCATAGACATCTTGCACAGCTTCTCACACTTTCAATTTCAGGGTTTTTTCAGGGGTCAAAAGTTCAAAACCAGGACACATTTTAAAACCAGGGACACATTTTAAACATTGCTTGTATAATTCTGGAAAGTTGCTAGAATAAAGCGTGTTACCCCCATGCTTGTTACTGGCAAGTCTTGACTTGAACCCAGAACACTATACACACACCTACAGTTAGTGCAACATACCACTATGCTAAATCAGCAGTTTAAACAGGAAGACTGAAACTTAATGGCTATCATTTATAGAATTCAGTTCTCACTTCTCACCATAGCTCTCACACACATACTTTGTTCAAATGAATGAGTGTGTACTGATGTCAGCGCTAAATAAACGCGCTCATTAAACGGCTTCTATTTATTCAAGCAGTTAATATAATGAATCACTAACCAGTGCTATAACTGAATAAAATTTCTAGATGTGTAAACCACACCATTATTAATACATAAATAAATGTATATGCTCAATATCACCTCTAGTTGTTCATAAATATGTAAACCAACCTACTATAAAAAATTCTCTTAGAGCCGTTAATATGAGTGTCAACACGTAAAAGCGTGAGGAGTCACGCTGTATGTTTATAAACAAAAACAATATAAAAAACTATATCAATAGTTAGACTTACTTATTGATATCAACTTGTTTCAATTCTAAAACAACCATAAAGAATACAGAAGCAATCTGTCAAGACTTACAAACATAATAAAATTCTTATATACAGAAAAGGCGCATATATTCATCTCCGTTCAGAGCATAAAGCATGACCAAGCTATGAAATTGGGTCCGTAATGTTACAGCTATAAATACAAACATAAATAAAAAATCCTGCAAAAGCAGGAACAATCAATCTCAAAAATATAATTAAAATGTAAAAAGACATTTAAAGAAATTTTGTGTTAACGACACGCAGTGCAAGAATGCTCTGCCCGTGAATAGCAATGAAGATAACTAACTTGTATGTTAAGCTAGCATGTTGCTGAATATTTTATCTGAATGACAAAGTGTTATAAAAGCTGTATAGACAAAACAGAATATATGCATGGTAAGGAACACTATATATAATAAAAATTCTGCATATAAACATTCAGTCAATCAAGGCAATGAATTTATAGTACTAACCTATCAATCTAATGTACTTATCTGATTTCAACATTTAAGAGCAATAACGATAAATGTGTATTTTCAGTCACATCTATTCCGCCTATAGTCCCAGGCTCCCAGAACGAACGGCAGGCTGCAGCTTTCTTTCTCGGCCTCGGCCAATACAAGTGATAAAGTAAGTCCCAGTCCAAACGAATAGCAGGCAGGCGGCAGCTAAGTGTTTCTGTTTTCACAGGATTGGCGATTTGGCGGCAAGCTTTCAAATGCAGCAACTGCTTGCAGCCAGCCGGAAATGATGACGCGAGCTCAAGGAGCTCAATTCCGACTGGCTGGTAGTGCTGACGGAGCTGACGTCATCGCGCACGCGATGACGTCAGCTCCGGCTGAAATTAAAAAATTAAAAAATAAGGCAAAGAAATCGGAAATGAAGGGGCGCCAATCGGGAATCGTGGCACCCCTTCATTTGGACCCCAAAACTCGGTAAAAACCGAGTAATTCGGGACGGTTGGGAGGTCTGGCTCATAGCCATAACCCACTGTCCTATAAAATCAGTTGGTTACTGAATATAGATAAAAAATTGGGCCTAAGGCCATGTCTTGAGGGAAGGGTGACAAGTAGTTCCCAGTGTTTGACAAAAGGAAGGACCTACATTGATTGTAAAACTTTTACCATTTAAGTAATTATGATACCAAGAAAGCTGCCCTTCCCCAAATCCAGTTGTAGAAAGTCTGTTTAGTAAGAGGTTGTGGTATATGACTTTAAAGACCATTTAACAATTAGCAAAGCAGGCACATGTCAGGGAGCCATTCTATGTGTTGTTGTGAGAGGGTGGTCATTCTGGTAGATCCAGTTCAAGATCCATACTGAGAATGGACAAGAAAGCCACTGTTGATGTGTTCTAAGATTCGGTAATAGGCAATGCTTTCCAGAATTCAGGCACAGGGTTGAAATTAAGGCTCAGCTAGTAAGTCTGCTACACTTATGGGTTTGGAGGATTTAGGTAAGGGGATCAATACTACATATCTCTAAGAGCATGGTATAATTCCAGAATTAAGCTTTGAGTTGATTTAGAAACAAAAAGGGAAGATGTTTGGAGGAATGCTGGATGACATGTATGGTCACATGAAGACTCTGTCTTGGAGTTTTACATGATGGTGTTTAACAAATTGAGCAGAAACTGATCTAAAAAATAATTTGGGGTCTATTATTGGGCTAGCTCATATGGAAGTGTCAGAAATAATTTGGAAGAAGGTTGATTGATGTTGGATTTTGGAGCAAGTAAAGAAATTCAAAAGTAGAGTCCTATTAGTTTATGGGTAAAGATTTCTGTGAATATTGCTGAGAATGACAGTACTGGAGAATGTTTAGCATCATTACATTTTTATTTACACCCAGTATGATTTGATTTGATCAAGATTAATTGTACAGCAAATTAAGTTTTGTAATTTTGATTTCACTCCATGAGGTATGTCCAATTTTCTGGTACGTTTGGTAGAAATGTGAAATATTGGTGGCTTTCCAGCAGTTCCATGATTTATTTCTGTATTTAAATGTTTCTTTATGCTCTTTTGTTAGTCAGAAGTACCTAGCACTTATGACTCTGGTTAGTCAGTGGGAAGATTCATTTTGTATAGTGTGCAGTGCATTGCTGAATTTTTGCAGGCAGACTAAACATTGCTTTGTTTGAAATATTTGTTCCAGTTTGCTGATAAGAGTTTTAAAGTATGAGATTGTTCTCCATAATAGCCATGATTGCTGCCCAATAATATAGTTATGAGGTTGCCATTTGTTTCTTGAAAAAACAATATTTATTTTTGTTAGTTTATTTTGGATTCATGCTGGGCAGGAGTAAACTTACTAGGCAGTGGTCACAGACTGAGTTTAGCTGACAATGCTTCTTAGGCATTTTTCTGATCTATCATCATGAATGGCATCAATCTATGAGTCATTGATTGTACTTATGCAGGAGTAGACTTTGCCTGGGATGAAACAAATTGTGTTAAGCTATGGAAGAGGATACTACAGTATAATTGTTAAAAGGGATTTTTGAGTTTTTATTACAGTTAACTAATAAGATAAAATTAAATTTAGTTGTCCATTATGATATTATCTAACAAACTTTCTATGAGGTTTATGGAGGAGTGGGGTGATATATGGGCAGTGCAGATAATGAATTTTATATTGCCAGTAAGGTAGACTGACAGCCCTGCCCAATCTGGTGTGCATGGTTTCCCCCAGGAGCTTATGCATTTTAGCATAGCTTAATCTGACTTATTGACAAAGAGCAATGCTTCACCACATGGTCTATTTCCTCATATTATCTTACCAAAGTACTTTCAAAGTATTGTCAATATATGGAATAAACAGAAGCAAGGTTTCTGCCAAGTTTTGGTGATACAGTAGAATCAAGTTTTTTGTAGTTAACCAGACTGTTAATAAAGCTGGTTTATTTGTTACACATGGTGATGAAATTGGATGTATATGTATAAGTATATATATATCTATCCATGTATGTACATATATTTACATTTACATGTGTGTGTGTGTGTGTGTGTGTGTGTGTGTGTGTGTGTGTGTATATATATATATATATATATATATATATATATATATATATATATATATACATATATATATATCTATATATATACATACATATACATGTATATTACAGTTTGTTTACCAGGATAGCTCACTGGGCCGAGAATAGCCCGTTTTCAATGGAGTCCCTGGGAGAAAAGCTCCATGAATAACAATATAATATGAAGACAATGCATTTACATTTATGTAATACTATTAAGGAATGATGGTATTATACAACATGACAAAAAATCCACAATTGCAGTGAAATTACAGTCAAATAAGCAAAAGGTAAAATTACACACACACACACACACACACACACACACACACACACACACACACACACACACACACACACACACACACACAAATAAGTCAATTAAAATGAGAAAAATCCATTGGTGCATATTCCTGTTAGATTTGTTACAATGTGAAATAACACAGGGTTGGCATTACAGTTTTACATGAAATCTTAGCAGAATTAACGTAGGATAAGGGGATAAGAAGTGTTAATTGTTGAATGTAAGAAGGGTGGGGCAGTAAGATAAAGTAGAGCAAGAGTAGGAGTAAATGAGAAAGATGAAGATGGTAGAAGTCAGAGAAGCTCAGTATGATGAAGAGAAGAGAGAAATAAAGGAGTGTGAGAAAATCCCCAAACCAGGTTTATGCAGTTTGGATCTCATCGAAAACTTTTGTGATCATCAAAATATTTTCATATCATAGATCTAAACAACTCAAATATAGAAAACATTACCTCGTTCGAATACCTTACAATATTGTTTGACCAAACCATCAACTTCCATCTTCACATTAAAAAAACAAGGAATAAAGTTTTTTCTCTCTCTCGCTGTCTTCCTCTGGATCTCTCTCTTCTGCTAGACCAAAAAAAATCTCACTTTACCTTACATGTAAAATCACCTATAGGAAAAGGAGTCCTTCTCTTTCAAGTGGAATATGGACTCCTATTCATTGCCACTATAACCCCCCCTCCCGAAAAACACTGATGCCTTAACATATTTTACCAAAATTTGAAGCTTTATCAGTAACTCTCCTGCCCAAGAACATCGCTGTCTTAAGTTGTCATCATCATCATCATCGTCATCATCATCAACAGCTCCTTTTTCCATTTTCTACATGGGGTGTTATATCAACTTTCACCATCTCTATCAGTTTAATGCCACTCTACTACCCTCTTCGACAGTCATGCCTGACTGTTACAGGTCTTCTCTCACACAGTCTATCCATCTATTTGCTGGATTCTCTCATTTCCTCTTCCCTTCTTCCTTTCTGCTCCAAATCATCTTAACCAGATTGTCTTCTGCTTTCCTGCACGTGTCCAAACCACCATAATCTGTTCTCTTTGACCTTCTCTGCTATTGGAGCTAATTGTGCTTCTACTCTTATGTCCTCATTTCTTTGACTATCCAACAGTGTGCATTCTACAACCCATCTCAAGCACTTTGTCTCCATCATGTCTAGCTTTCTGAACTGCACTGCCTTCACTACCCAGGTTTCTGCAGCATTTAGTAGTAGTGGTCGCATCACTGTTTTGTGCACCTTATTTTTCAGCTTCTTTAGCATTCTTCTGTCACACACTACCCTTGATACTCTTTTCCATTTGGCTGCAGCCCTTCTGAATTTAGCTTTGACCTCTCATTTAGACTTCTTTTCTCCTTCCAGATACTTGAGGCTGTTAAACCTTTCCACTATTTCCCTTCCATCTCAGTTTACATCTTCTTCTGATTTCCTCCCATTTATTGCAGTTAAAACTGTCTTATCTGTATTCAGTTTCATCCCATGTGCCGTAGGTTTTGCATTCCATTCCCCTATAATTTGCTGAAGTTCTTGTTCAGAGTATGACAATGCCATGTTGTCTGCATATAGCAGCTTTGTTGATCTGCCCCCACTGACCTGTTTGCTAATGTAGTCCATCACAACTATAAACAGCAGTAGGTTATGAGCTGAGCTAGGGCTCAAACACACTCACACCCACTGGGAACTCCTTTGTAAGTCCAAGCACTGTTTGCACTTTTATCATTGGTTCCTTATACATAGCATGCACTAACTTTACCAGTGTTTCCGAGACTCAAAACCATTGCAGGACTGCTTACATCAGCTTTCTTAGAACCTTCTCATATACTTTTTCCAAGTCTAGGAATGCCCAGTTGAATTATTTTCCTCATTTTTAGCTTCTTCTCAGCTATCTGTCTTACTGTAAACATTGAGTCAATTGTGCTGCATCCTGATCTATATGTGAACTGCTCAACTCCATCTTACTTTCTACCACTCTGCATATTCATTATCAATCAACCTCTCCAGAACTTTCATACAGTTTGACAGCAGTTTAATACCTCTATACTTCCTACTTTTGTGAATGGCCCATTTGTTTCTGCACATTGGCTCTTGAATGGTTATTATCCAGTCATCTAGGATACACCGTTCTCTCCATACAGCTATGGGTATCCTATGGGAGTATGGGACATTTTGACCCCATACAGTTTGACCCCACTGAAATGGCAAAGCAAGAAAAAAAAATAAGCCACAGATATTTTGACATAAAGAAGAAAAAATGTTATATACTGCTCATGCATCCACATAGTTACTGAGAAAATGTCAAAGATTACCTCAAAAAAAAAAAAACAAGAAAAAAAAGAAGTCATGAGAATATATAACTGTGTAAAACATTTGCATTTGAAATACATGTAATAATATTAACGTTAATTTAAAATAATATTAATGTTTGCAATGTTAAATAATATTGATTTTAAAGTTAAGTTAAAAAACTGTTATTAATTAAATTAATTATGTTTGCAAATGAAATAAAATGTTAAATAAATTAACATTTACATATAAAAAAGTTAAATAATATATTAAATTCCAGTGAAAAAAAATCATGATTGATATGTTAAGCAATTAAATGCATTTATAAAACTTTAAAAACTTATTTTATACAATTGAGGTCAAATAGTCCGGGGTTAAATCATCTGTGGTCAAACTGTCCACTAGCTACTCCATAAATAGACCATAAATGTAAATTTAAATATTAAAGTGTATACAATTGCATTGGGGTAAAATCGTCCAGGGTCGAATAGTCCTGCTTCCATTCTGTTGACCCTAGTGCCTTCTCTGACCACTGATTGCAGTTGATTGTGACAACCAGTGGTTTATGCTGTGGGATGATTATTTTACTGGGAATGACTTTGCAATTGCCAATTCTACCCCTGTGCCCTTTCCTTAATAGAAGAAAGTCTACTTGAGTTTCATTTTGGCCACTGTTGTATGTGATCTTGTGACTTTCTTGCTTGCTAAACCATGTGTTGGCCACAGTCAAGGCATTTGCCAGATATAAGTGTAAAATAGCCTCTCCTTCTTTAGTCCTGTTGCCCACCCATGTGGACCCAGGCAGTCCTCATATCCTGTTCTGCCTGTCCAGATTTGTGCATTCAGGTCCTCCATTTTCAACACCAATTCATGTTGTCCTTGTGCATGTGATAGATCCTTCAACTTCTGCCTGAATGCATTCTTTCTGCTGCTGTCACAACCCTGCTGTGGGGCATAGGCTGAGATTATGAATACTGCCTTATACTTAAACTGGAGAGTAGTAAATGCAAGTGACTTTCCATAAAGCAACAATCAAACCCAGTGTTTGGAGCTAAACTCTTTAAAGTACACAACCTTTAAACATTCTCCCAATGAGCCTCCAAAGTAATTGTAAAAAAAAAAAAAAAAAGTTTACAAGTTCTACAGCCTTGCAAGTTACTTACAGACCACTTGTATGCTCCTCACACTCACAACCAAACTCAATTGCACCAATCACACCTTTTCTACAGGTGGTGGTGCTGCGGTAGCGTTGTCGCCTCACAGTAAGACGTCCTGTTCGATTCTCAGCTAAAGCGTCTTCTGTGTGGAGACATGCGTGAATGGGCGTACCTTCGTTGAAGGTTGTGCATCAGGGCTGGCAACTCGGCACGTAAAAATCTATTGCCAATCATTAGCGGACCGGAGTTCCGCTGTGGTGACTCCTAACTGGGAAAAGCCGAAAGACACAACAACAACACCTTTTCTACAGGTCCCACTCTCTGTCAGTCTCTCCCACTGATAATTAGACAACTAATCTCCTACCCCAATTTCTTAACTTAACTAAAAGATTATCTGCTCAAACAAGCCCAATGCATCTGCCGCCAGGTGTGTGCCATCACATAAGTTACTAGCCCCCTCTCAGACTTCCTTATGGTCTCTTTCCTCCTACTTCCATTCCTCATCGATTAACCAAAGGACAAACAACTTATATTGTGTACATACTGTGAATCACAGACTCCTTCAGCAAGGTACTCTGGTGCTCATGTTATCATTCTGTCTGTATGTTATCCTATGTTCTTTCATTTGTAAAACTGTATTATCTGCAAATGTGTAGTGTTGATGTCTTTGCTCTACTTAGTCTTTATATTTCTGTTGTTCTGAATTTATATCCATTGTGAAGTATTCACTTGAGCTGTAGCTGAAAATAGTCACTTGTGATCAGTTTTAACTAACTAACTTATGAAGTAGATACAGGTGGAGAGTAGCTGATTTGATTCAGTATAACCTGTCAAAGCTAAGAGTGAAATAGTCACAATGACTGTTTTTGAATTTTTACAATATTTTGAACAGAAAGTAATCATCTAGTGTGTTTGTGGAAGAACAGTGTAGACCCTCAGCTGTATGGTGGTATATGTAAGTGACTTGGCCTTGTGTAGAAGGTGCCATACATAGTGCTAGCTTCCTTAGAAGAATGGAATTCTAGAACAAGCAATGAAGCACAGGATAGCAGAGAGGTAAAGACTAGATAAAATAAATGATATGATTTGTGATGTCCTTGTGTAGGTGTTAAAAAAAAAAAAAATATATATATATATATATATATATATATGGTTCCCATTCAGAAGCCTGAAACATCATAAGCCTGAAAATCAAAATCCTGAAACCAAAAGCCTGAAAATTCAGAATCCTGAAAACTCAAAATCCTGAAAGCCCAAAATCCTGAAAGACCAAAATCCTGAAACTCAAAATCCTGAAAACACAAATAATGCTAATATGTCACTATAAAGACACTAATATCTACCAACTGACCCTGACCCTAACCCTAACCCTAAGGTCCGTCACTATCACACACTCACCTGACCCGCGCCCTAAACCTAACTCACTTAAACCACCCCTAACCCCAATATTTGTCACTATTGCATACATGCCTAACCTGCGCCCTAACCCTAACTCACTTAAACCGCCCCAACCCTAAAATAAAACCAACCGCACACTTACCTGACCCCAACGCATGACCTAACACCACAGGGCTAACAATAGCAAAGCCACAATGACATCAGTAAGTCTATTTTGTGTTTTCAGGATTTTGAGTTTCAGGATTTTGGTCTTTCAGGATTTTGGGCTTTCAGGATTTTGAGTTTTCAGGATTCTGAATTTTCAGGCTTTTGGTTTCAGGATTTTGATTTTCAGGCTTATGATGTTTCAGGCTTCTAAATGGGAACCATATATATATATATATATATATATATATATATATATATATATATATATATATATATCTATGGGTCTACTTCATTTGATCAAAAGACCATTTGACCTAAACCCATTTGATCGAAAGTTCATTTGATCGAAAACCAGTATTTGAGACAAATAACAGGGATTTGTCTCCCTCCCTAATGTCGTGCGACCCTGGAGTTGGTATATGTAGTTAGGGGGGTGTGGGGGCACTTTGCTGCTTTTGTTTAAAATCTGTACTTTTTGTTTTATTTTCTTCTTTTAAAGAAAACTGGGTGGGGGGCTGTGGGTGGGGGGGCTGCACCCCCCCAACTATATATACCAACTCCAGGGTCACACGACATTGGGGAGTGGGACAGATCCCAGTTTTATGCTTTGAATACTGATTTTCGATCAAATGAACTTTTGATCAAATGGGTTTAGGTCAAATGGTCTTTTGATCAAATGAAGTAGACCCATATATATATATATATATATATATATATATATATATATTTATTTTTTGAGAATATTTTAAGCTTACCAAAGCTATGAAACTGGTTCATTTAGAATGATATGTTTTTCTCCTCCACATGACCCTGCGTGATGTGCTTACTCCCTGCACCCAAGCATCCTATTTGTTCTGCAGGGTGGGGGCCATGTATCACTTGCCTAGCTGAGAGCCCTAGGGCTCATTAATTCTTGGTAGGGTAGCCTAATCAGCCCATCAACTCTCTAGTGGTAAGAGGCAGGTGGTAGGAAGTGGGCCGGTGGAGTGTCTTACCAATCTACTTAGAACTCCCCCTTCCTCTCACTGCAGCTCTCTGAGTTTTTTTTTCTGTCTGCTGCCTACTGCCATCACATACTGACTTCCCCAGCTTGTACACATACATAACAGTAATGAATGTTTGAGAGGTCTGATCTCCATTGATTCAATTCTAAGTGCTTTCTCTAGGTGTGATCCAAGTGGTGAGCCAGATCCACCTCCTGCCTCTAAGAATAGCTGATCCAACAGTACTCACTGACTGTCATTAACGGCTTTATCCCACTAAGCCACAGAGTTGAGAAATATTTTTGAGGAAAATTTAGTAGTAGATATGAAATGTTATTAAAATGGCAATGCAAGATGCAGTTTATAGTCATGACATTTAATTAAAAACTAGAAGGGTGATGACAACCCCTCCCCCGAAATAAATAAAATAAAACAAGAAAAAACTAGAATAGGAAATAAGCAAAATTTTATTTGAGGCAGTATAATATGCAGGTATGACTTACTTAACTGTAAAAGCCTAAATTGTTAACTGTATCTATTAGAAGTGGTGAGGGATTGACAGAAAGAGAAATGCACTGAATATAAAAAGTTGAAATTACTGACATGAAAGACTTTGCAATAGGTGTGACATCCTGACACTGGAAAGGTCAAATAATAGCAGTACAAAAATCAGGCATTAGATGTGGAATGACTTGACAAGATGTGTATAGAAGCAGACTCACACAGGACAGCATGGAAACTAATACTTCAGATGGTAAGATGAAATGGAATAAGCTTTGAAAGGTGCATCTTACATTTGTAGTTTTTAAGTGTGTTTTTTCTCAAGTATCAAAGGCTGACATGCAAATAGGCATTAAGGAATTGGTGTATGAGTCAATGTAGTTGAGACAGTGTTGTTGCAGATGGTGCAGAGCTGAGAGGTTATGGAAGCTTTCTGTCATTGAATTACTTTTATTGGATACTGGATGTTTTATGCCATATACAAGGAGAATAGGAATAGTTGTTGGAATTAGGCTGGGTGCATGTAGCGCTTCTTCTCATTCAGAAATTATCACTGCATACAGTCAGATATAGAAAACTAAGGGGGACATTTAATTATGCTGCTTAAGGTTGTTGAGCCAATCCACATCCTAGCTGTTAGTCATTGCCTGAGATGTATCTCATTGCTGTAATTCCAATACAGACTGCATTTCTGTGAACTGCTGGAAAGCTGATAGATTTGCTGTGAGCTGCAGAGTTGGAATCTATTGCAAACTGATAAGTACACTTTTTGCAACTTAATTTGCACTGTGCTGTATTTATACACTTGCCTATTATTTATAGTGGTGCTGTATCATTTGCGTCTCTTGTTGTCTCCACTGTGTTTCTCTCACCCACCCTCCCTGTTCTTGTTTTGGTGTTAATCTTGGTGACTTTGAAACTGCCCGCCCCTCTTGTAAGTTTGTATTTGGATACTCCTTCTGGGCATATCTCATTTGCTCACTCAACTGAGTGCAGTGAGATCATATTCTGATTTCAGGCACTCCTACTGTGTACAAAGAGAGAATTTGAGAAGGACAACCCTTGTATCCTCTTAATCCTGCTGTGTTCCCTCCCTCAAAAAAAAAAAAAAAAAAAAAAAAAATATGTATATATATATATATATATATATATATATATATATATATATATATATATATATATATTCAGCTGCTCTTACTGTAACTGTCTTAGTTGCTGTTCTGCGTTCTGCTATCTGTTCAGTTGTTCTTACTCTGCACTTATTACTGCTTGTTAGTAGCCTTCCAATTTAATGCCTTCTGCACTTGTTTTTTAGTCATTTGTTAATTTAATTGCATTTAATTAAACTGTATTTGCCGTAATATTGATACATGTGTGCTAGCCTGCACTGCATTTGAATTGTATTTACTGCTGTTTTAGCTGCTTTTCTGTAAAACAAATAAAAAATTCCTAGCTTGTTTCCTGCCTTTTCTGTAACTTGTCTAGTCCAGATACAGCTTTGCTGTATCCAGGACTGTTTGTAAGCTCCTGAGCCCCCCAAGCTTTTCTGTGTTGGAGGGAAGCCTCCTAGCTTATCAGTGGGAGTGGAAGCACTAGGTAGCCTATTTACCACAGGAGGAGAGGTTTCTGGCCCAGAAATTGTAGTTTATTGGCTGTTTGGGAAGCTCTTCCATCTCTTTCAACCTTCTGATTCAAAAGCCTGTGTTTGTGCTTGTTTCCTGCCTTTCCTGTTACTAGTCTAGTCCAGGTACAGTTTTACTGTATCCAGGACTCTTTGTAAGCTTCTGAGTCCCCCAAGTCTTTCCGTGTTGGACGGAAGCCTTCTAGCTTATCAGTGGGAGTGGTAAGCATCAGGTAGCCTATCTACCATGGGAAGAGTGGGTTTTGGCCCATAAATTGTAGTTTATTGGCCGTTTAGGCAGTTTTCCATCTATTTCAACTTGCTGGCTTAAAAGCCTGCATTTGCACTTGTTCCCCACCTTTCCTGTAACTAGTCTAGTCCAGGTACAGATTTGCTGTATCCAGGACTCTTTGTAAGCTTCTGAGCCCCCCAAGCCTTTCTGTGTTGGAGGGAAGACTTCTAGCTTATCAGTGGGAGTGGTAAGCATTAGGTAGCCTATCTACCACAAGAGGAGTGGTTCCTGGCCCAGAAATTGTAGTTACTGGCCATTTGGGCAGTTTTTCCCATCTCTTTCAACTTTCTGGTTTAAAAGCCGCACTTGCGCTGTTTCCCACCTTTCCTGTTACTAGCCTAGTCCAGATACAGAGTTGCTGTATCCATGACTGTTGGTAATCTTCTGAGCCCCGCAAGCCTTTCTGTGTTGGAGGGAAGCCTTCTAGCTTATCAGTGAGAGTGGTAAGCACTAGGTAGCCTATCTACCACAAGAGGAGTGGTTTTGGCCCAGAAATTGTAGTTTATTGGCCGTTTGGGCAGTTTTTTCCATCTCTCTCAACTTTCTGGTTTTAAAGCCTGTGTTTGCGCTTGATCCCCACCTTTACTGTAACTAGTCTAGTCCAGGTACAGATTTGCTATATCCAGGACTGTTTGTAAGCTTCTGAGCCCCCTAAGCCTTTCTGTTGGAGTGCAGCCTTCTAGCTTATCAGTGGGAGTGGCAAGTACTAGGTAGCCTGTCTACCACAAGAGGAGTGGTTCTTGGCCCAGGAATTGTAGTTTATTGATCATTTACCATCTTTCCTGTAACTAACCTGCTGGAAAGCACTAGAAAGCCTTAAACTGATACAAGCCTTCTAGCTTAAAAGAGAGATTTTGGTGTGATTGAGTATCAGTTTTCTGTATTTTCTTGCTGTACTTAACTGTTTTCCGCCTAAACGCTGATTTTCCAGCACTTATTGTGATTTAAAAGCCTGTTTTTTTCACATATTTTACTTATTTGACTGCCTGCACTTTTAAAAAGTGTTTTTTTGTTTAAATAAATTGTTTAACTGTTGTGGGCTACACACTAAAGTGTGATAGCATTTTCTGATTGCTTGTAGTCGTTTAAAGCTGTTTTAAGTGTACTTTTTACTGTTTTTGCCTTATCTTTTCAAAAAAACAAAACAAAAAAAAAGTTCTTGTTTCCCACCTTTCTAAGCTAGTATAGTCCAGTTTTCAGGCTAGTGCTGAATTCAGGGCTGTGTTACAAGTTTCTGAGTTGCCCATACCTTACTTGGATAGAGGGAAGTTTCTGTGTTCACCGGTGAGAGAGGGGAACTTTGAGCAGCCATCTGTCCCTGGAGGAGTGGTTCCAACTCAAAAGTTAGTTGTTTAAAATACATGTTTGCACAGTTTAGTGTGCCGGGCAGCACTGGTTAGCTAGGGTTAAATTATTCCCGGCTCCACTAAGTCTCCTCTTCGGTTTTTCACTTGGAACTAGTCTAACTCTCAACCTAAGCACTCAAAAAGCATCCTACAGTCCAGCACTTGCTCAGACCTAATAGCAAGCACTAATATACCCTGACACTGATTGCCCAGCAGGGCAAAGCTCTTTGTTCACCCCTCACCAACCAAGCGATTAAGCAGCTCACCCTACTATTCAGGCATGACCAAAGGGAAACTTCAGGTGTACTCTCCAGTCCATCTGGTGAATCTGGGTATCCTGAGGCAATGTTACAACTGCCTCATGTACACAGACAGCCCTCTCCTCCTACCACAAAACACTAACATATGTGAGAGATGCAATTATACAGCCAAACTGGAGGCTAAAGTCTCTCCACCCAAGACTGGAACAGACAGTCATAAGGAGAAGGTTAACACTTGCACCACACCTCCAGCCTCACATAGACCTACTAAACCAGCACTGGCAACAAATACACATAAATACACAAAATCATACTTGGAGGCTCTAAATAAAAAGCTGCAAAAGCATCAGAGAGCTCCAAAGCAGACACCCAAAAAAACTGCACCTCCCGTCACAAACCAGACAACATATAAAACAGAAAATCAATGTGTCGCACAATCATAGCCCTTAAGGCGAAATAACATACCTAACACACTAGTAAAAGGTGACTCAATAGTCAGGCACACTGACGCCCCACTCACTAGGCTGGACAAGGAGAAGGTTACTGTTAGTTGCTTATCGGGAGCCAGAATCTGCCACATAACACAAGCACTCAGGTCACTCCAGAACAAGTACAAATATGACTCTGTCATTGTTCATGTTGGTGTGAATGACCTGAGATGTACCTCCCTGGACTACATGAAAAGAGACATGGACGAGCTCTCTGATCATGTGGCCCTGGCGGGTATGACCCTGACCCTGAGTAGCATCCTGCCCTCACCAAGAATGATACCTCAGTATAAAGGAAAAATGATCAATTTCAACAATTGGCTAAGCTTCTGGTGTCATTCAAAGGGGATCCAGTGTCTGTCAGCCTGGGATGACATGCTCGACAAGCCGAATTGCTTCACAAGAGAAGGCTTGCACCTGTCACCCCTTGGCTTTCAAATACTGGCCAAGGCTCTTGCTGCCCCCATAGTGCCTTTTTTAGGCAAGGCTCAAAATTCATACCCACCAGCGTAAACAGCACAAGTAAAAAAATGAGGGTTATGCTACTCAACGCCAGGAGTTTAAATCTCAAAATGCATGCGCTCAAAGCACTCCTAAGTATAGAGAACGTCAACATCTGTGCAAAAACTGAAACCTGGTTCAAGGCTCCAGAGAGCACTCCAGCACTACTGGGCTACAAATCATACCACACATTTCGGCCACAGAACACGGACCGAGACACAAAAGGGGGGGTTGTATCCATATTCATCAAGGATACCCACACCTCCAGGTTAGTGGCACAGCATAATACCTCTGAGATCATCCTAACATCGGACAAATCTGCAATTTAAATTGTGGCCTGCTACAGATCACCCTCCATGACCCAGGACCACCACTCCGCCTTTCTGGAGACACTGGAAAATATGAAGGTCCTACCGAACACCCTGATATTGGGCGATTTCAATTACCTTACCATTAACTGGCAAAACTACTTGAGTACAAACTCCCCGGCTCAGTGCTTCCTGGAATTTATCAACTCAAATCCTTTGGATCAGCTGGTAAACTCCCCTACCAGAGGCCACAACATATTGGACCTGGTCATCACCAACATGGGCGACAGGTGTTCCATACCGGAGATCACCCCATCACTGGTTAGATCAGACCATAAACTAATCACCCTGGATGTCCACACCCCACCACCACCCCCAACCAAGGAAACCACAGGGAAAAACTTTTCTAAAGCAAACTTCACTTTACTTAAGGCACAGGTGGTAAGTTTCACAGCCTCAACGCTAAAGGATAACACTGCCCAAGATGCAGAATCCTTTACAATTGCACTCTATGAGCACCTACAAGGATGCATGGATCATGCCATCCCTAGCAAAAGCAAGACTCACTCCCGTAAGAGATGGAAACCAGTCTGGTGCCATAAACAGGTTATACAACAGAAGGAGGAAACTAGTTCAGAAAAAAAAGCAAATCCCAAGAAGGAAAGACATCCCTAATCCGTATCAGTAAGAAATTAAGGTCCCTCATAAAATCATCCAAGGCTAACTTCGAAAGAAAAATAGCCAAGGATTCAAAAGATAACCACAAAGCCTTCTTTAACTTTGTCAAGAATCTAAGTGGCAACTCACAGATATGCTCTGAGCTAGTGCAAAATAGCACTAAATATACTGAACCTACTGATATTGCCAACATCCTGGCAGATAGATTCAGTGCAAACTTCACTCCCTCTCACCTTCAAAAGGGTGCACAACAATACCGGAAAAGTGTAGTGTCCCGGAAATCACAGAAGCACAGGTGAAAACAGCCCTTGCAAAAGCCAAAAACACAGCATCAATGGGCCAGATGGTGTCCCAGGCTGCGTCTTACACGAACTACAAAATGAACTAACCCCCCACCTAAACACGCTGTTCAACCTCAGCCTCTCCACAGGCTACCTGCCCATAGAATAGTGCACAGCAATGGTTATTCCACTCCACAAAGGAGGGGCCACAACTGACACTGGTAACTATCGCCCCATAAGCCTGACTAGCCTGGTCTGCAAGGCTATGGAGCGCATCATCATGAAACTCATTAACAAAGACATTGGGAACCTCCAAACACTTGAGCTGACCCAGTTTGGCTTTGTTAAGGGCAGATCATGCCTACTAAACCTGGTTGACTTCTTCAAAACAGTCACCAAGGCCATAGATGAGGGAAAGGTGGTTCACACAGCCCACCTTGATCTCGCCAAGGTGTTCGACACCATTCCTCACTCAGGTATTATAGAAAAACTAACCAGCCTGAATATAAAACCCTACATCACAAGATGGGTTGCCAACTGGCTTACAGACAGAACTCACACGGTAAGAATAGCGGGCTCCAGGTCCAACTCTAAACCAGTCAGAAGTGGTGTCCCGCAAGGCTCAGTTTTGGGACCCCTACTGTTCGGCATATATTTCTCAGTAGTACAGGCAAACAGAGGAAGACTGTGGCTAACCAAGTTCATGGATGACTGCAAACTGGGAGCCATAATTGACTCTCTGGCTGACACAGACATCCTTCAAAAAAGGTCTTATTGAGACAGACACCTGGTGTCAAAGTCATGGCCTCAAGCTAAATGCCAAAAAATGCATAGTCAACCCATTTGGGAAAAACAAAACACCCAGGAATTACCACATAGTTGGCAGCCCCCTTAATACAGAAGAGGTAATAAGAGATCTGAGGACCCAGGTAGATAGTAATCTCTTCTTTGACAATCATATTGCCAAAGTAGTTAGGAAATCCTTCTATGTGGCCCATCTAATTACTAAGGGGTTCACATCTAGAAATAAAGAGGTTATAGTGCCCTTCTACTCATCACTCATCAGACCCATCATAGAGTACAATGCCCCATTTGGGATGTACCTCACCAGACACTTCCAACAGCTGGAAAGACCACAAAAGCACCTCACCAAGAGGATCACTGGCCTCAAACATATGTCCTATGCAGTCCGACTGAAAAAACTCTGGCTGTACTCAGTGGCATATTGCTTACTCAGAGGTGATCTCTGCCTGACTTACAAAGCCATGTCCAACTTAGAATTGATGGACATGTTCCACCAAAAGAAATCCAAGTCACTGAGAGCCACGCGCTCTAGTGAGCTAACCCTCACCACAACAATAAATAGAACATGCTGGAGGGATAGATTCCTGTCACAGTGACTCTCCATGCTTTAGAACAAAATTCCTAACTACATTAGGCAGAGCCCCTCACTAACACTCTTCAAGAGAAGCCTTGACGAGTGGATGGGTAACAGAAAATACACCCCGGGATCACTTCATTGGCTCTGCTTGACAGAGGCTTAGTTAATTAATCAATGGGGCGGCGAAAGCAGACACACTCTGGCTAGGCTTATAAATGCCCTTGGGCAGCTAGCCTAGTACCTACCTATGAACCTATGAACCTATTCATAACATAAAATTACAGGAACTAAATGCATTATTTACACCAAAGCTGTAATATCATTAATAACATAAAATTACAGGAGCTAAATTAATTATTTACAATAAATCTTTAATAATAAAAACCGAGGGTGCGTGGTAATAGGTTCATAGATTAGTACTAGGCTAACTACCCTTGTGGGCCATTTTAAGCCTAGCCAGTTACCCCATGTAAGAATCAAACCCTGCAGCTTGTGTCTGCAAGGTAAACACCTTAACTGTTATACCAACTTCCCACAATGGAAGGTATGTGGTGTATTTTAACAGAAGCTTCTATAATTTAAAATTATCATCAGAGGTTTTTACACTTGTGGAATAGATTTTCAATAAATTTAAGAAAATTATGACTTTTAAGACTTAGCTAAATAATTTTATAAGTGATTAAAAGCAGAGGCTGCATGGTAGAGGATACAGGCTCCATGATGTTTCTCTTAGAAATCTGAACTTGTTGTCCAACCTGTATTGAATATTGAGAGGGAATGGAAAGAAGCTGTTTACACTTTAGGCTTTAACAACTTATTTATGTAAGTCTGTTGCTCTGTTTACTCCCACTGTCTGTCAGTTATCACCTTGGCCAAAAAGTCCATTCATTCCTCATCACTGAAGCAAAGGTTAGTTGGGAGGGGCAATCATTTAGATAGTCATCAGAGACAGTCTAAGGATTTGTTTCTTATTTTCTTCTCTAACTCTCTACATACACCCAGCTAAGCACTGGGCAGGGGCTATGTACTGGGTTAATGGCAGAGGATGGCCTCTCACTTCCATAAGGGATGTTCCCTCCAAGCAGCCCTGCCCCAAAGCATGAGTGTTGGTTCCTCCACTCTCCACTAATGAGATCACACTACCCAATGTGTTATCTACCTAGTCATAATATCTCCTGGAATAAAAGTTGTATTTTGGGAATTATCATCCTGACTGGAACTCACTGGTTTCTGAAAAATAAATATTGAAACCAGTGATTGGAAAACAATAAAAAAAATTGCTGGGGGGACCAGCCCCCAAATTATATATACCGACTTCACTGTCACAGCACAATGGTGAAAAAATTCCCAAAAAGTACACTGCTTGTTCGCACAATGCAGCACATTGTAGTGAAAGTAACTGCAACATTAAATATTTGATTCAGACACTTGTCCACCAGTGCTTCAACCACCTGTAACTATGACCTCAACAGCACTGGCAGTCACAGTAAAGTATCTGACAATCTTAATTCTGATTTGGTGATTTTTTTTTACCCTTTACTACCATCACTTCAGGCTTCCTTTCATACCACCTAATCAACACATTTGTTCCTCTGTGAGGGGTGAGAGTCAAGCTCATTCATTCCCTGACCAAAGTGTGAGCCCATAGTCCATTTGTTCCATGCATGCAGAATCCCCACCACCTAACTCTCTCCCAGTAGGTGATTTGTGATGTCTGTATTTGTTGGTTGCAAATATATCAGGCAACCAGTGAGCAGTCCTCTTCCCTCACCACAAGATGGATGAACCAGCACTGGCTGCTTATTCACATCCTCCATTCCCCTACTTGACTTCTCTAGCCGTCATGCTGCAAAACAAAAATGAATTGTCTGCACTGCAGGCAGACCTTTATTTCTCTTTGTCAAAGTGCCAAGGCAATTAGATGATTGCTGGTGAGGTACCAACACAGAGTGATTATTACAGCTGTAGTAATGTGCTCACTCATGCTGGCTACTAGCAGTGACAGAACATCTCTGTTTTCTATCACTACCATTCTAAAATATCTTGTTTTGTACTTGTTTTTTGGCATCTGCATTTATTAAATCTTGCTGGGACCTTACGTAATGATTTAAGAACAGTTCTACTAGAATTCTTTTAGTGGTTTTATGAATGGAGTTTGATGATGCAGAAAGGTATATTTTTTCTTAGAGTTCAAAGGCTTCTAAGTGAGACTCATGGCTTTAATAATAGATTTCTTAAATGTATGTATGAACCTTTCAGCAAAATCATATGTGACTGTATGACCATAAGCAGATGCTAAATTTTTAACATCTGCATTGTAAAATTTTAAAATCCTTGGATATAAATATGGACCAATATCACTCCATATCTGCTCAGTCAAACCATTTCTTGTAGATATTTTTATACGATTATATCACTCTTCTTAGAGGTGAGAAATCTATACAGACAAGCTGTGATCTTTCAAAATGTATGTCAATTGCAGGTAGGAACAGTGAGCACATGAGTAGTCCAGAAATTCAATATGAGTATGTTAGCATAGTGCCAGCAGCCATTCCCAAGGGTGAAAGACTGCTTGTGATGAAAATTCTTATATTCCATTGGGATACAGTATATTATAGTTCCTATAATGTTATATTAAAGTTCACTGATGCTGTTTGTTATGTGAGCAGTTTCTATTCCTGAATTGTTTTCTTTGGTTCTTACTTTTAGGCACCACCCAGCCTATAAAATCTGCAACAGTGAAAAGAGGTGTGCCCTGGAATTTGTAATGTGCATTTTGAATTTTTAAACCATGTTTCAGTAATAGTTCAGCTATTATCTTCCAAGCAGAAGGAAAGCTTCTAAATACCAGTTTTATTATTGAGACTTCTGACATTTAGCAAAGCCACCCTTCATATCTTATTCCCACTTTATTCTCTTTCATTCTCCCCTCTATCTTTGTATGCTAATTCCATATACTCAATACTTCCAATTCATCCAAATTCAAATTACTACTGACAGAACACATAACAAACACCTGGCTTTGCTTCTGCACTAACCCTGACTAAACACACTACTAAACTGCCCCTCATATTTTATCCCTACTTTATTCTCCTTCACCCCCTCCCCCCATCTTTGTATACTAATTCCATTTACTGTCACCTAGTGTCCTCCTCCTGCCTAACTCTCCTACTTCCCTTCCTTCATAACTCTCCTAGTTTCCTCCTTTCTTTCTCCCTTACACTCCTTTTTTCCTCCTTTACCCCAGGATAGCTCAGAAATTTAGTACCCAACAATCTCTATCTATACAATATTGTGTTTATGTTCACTCTTGCTGTTTGGCAAATGTCCACTTATGGCTTGCTCTCCAAGGGATGTCTAGATATCTCAGTTTCTGTGAAACTGCATAACCCTTAATACATATCCTTCTGATTAGTTCACTGCTTTTAAATATTTAAATACCATATTGTTGTTGACCACTGTAGTCTTGTATGTAACTGAATATATAGCGGCTGTTAATTTGTGACTTTGTAACTCTTTTTCATATTTTTGTATTCATATCATTATATTCATACTTTTGTATCTATTGGGAAGCTTACTTCCTGGGACTCTACTGAAAATGGGCTAACAGCCCAGTCAGACATCCCCTGTAAACAAATGTAAAATAAAATAAAAATAAATAAAATGTATTATTTGTGTATTTTATTTAGTTTTATTTTATTTTATTTATCTTTTGTTGACAAGATTAGTCCCACTAGGCTATTACCCTCTTTTCAAGGGAGACCCTAGACAGTATTTATACTACTAGGGAAAATTTGGTCAGGGACTTCCCCTACTCTTTTCAATAGGCACCATGAGATTTTTTACATCCATCTGAGCTATCACCAACTCAAGCAAATGGGGCCTAAGTTTAATGTCTCTTCTGAAAGAAGGCAAACTCAGGAGTGCAGCATCCATTTATTTTTATTTTATTTTTTTTTTGTTTGTTTAATTTTATTATTTATTTTACTTTACTTTTAATTTACTTTAATTTAATTTAATTTACTTTTAATTTAATTTACTTGAGGATGCAAGGAGTAGAGGTGGCGAAGGTGGATGAGTTTAAATACTTGGGGTCAATAGTTTAGAGTAATGGTGAGTGTGGAAGAGAGGTGAAGAAGAGAGTACAGGCAGGATGGAGTGGGTGGAGAAGAGTGTCAGGAGTGATTTGTGACAGACGAGTACCTGTAAGAGTGAAAGGGAATGTCTACAAGAGGGTAGTGAGACCAGCTATGTTATATGGGTTGGAGATAGTGGCATTGACAAAAAGGCAAGAGTTTGAGCTGGATGTGGCAGAATTAAAGATGTTAAGATTTGCACTGGGTGTGACGAGGGTGGACAGGAATAGGAATAAGTATATTAGAGGGTCAGCCCAGGTTGGAAGGTTTGGAGAAAAAGCCAGAGAGGCACGATTACGTTGGTTTGGACATGTGCTGAGGAGGGATGCTGAGTATATTGGGAAAAAGATGCTAAGGATGAAGCTACCAGGTAACAGGAAAAGAGGAAGGCCTAAGATAAGGTTTATGGATGTGGTGAGAGAGGACATGCAGGTGGTTGGTGTGACAGAGCAAGATGCAGAGGACAGGAAGAAATGGAAACAGGTGATCTGCTGTGGCGACCCCTAACGGGAACAACCGAAAGAAGATGATGATTTATTTTATTATTTATTTAGTATTTTAGAATTTGAAGAATTCTAAAATGGTATGTGGATGGGAAGACCCATGTTCGGTATTTATCTTTCCAGGGAAAAGAACTGAAGCTCATCGAGGAGCAAAGTGCTCTAGATAGTTGTAACATCTCCTTTTAGGCTGAAAGACACTGAATTCCCTAAGACCATCATGCCCTTGAGCACTAGCCAAAGATCAAGATGATGTCTTGTTAATATGATTTTGCTTAGGCAGACATGTTTTTTTCATGCTGCTATGATGTTCAGTAATTCCAGTCTTATCCTGTTGCACATCTAACAATGAGCACCACCTCAGACTTTTATCTAAAACCTGAACAATAGCTAAGAGATTTTTAATCTCAATGAAATTTCCCTCATTTTGGCCTGAGGTAGGCATGACATTTTTTACAACTTTCATGTAGTATTCAGTGTGGCAAGTCTGTTGTATGCACAATGAAGTCACTAATGACCAGGATGCTTTTGAGATTACCAGATCCAATTGTGTCCCTCATAGGTTTTTATCTGAGCTAGTTCAATGTTAATCCTATGTATTTGTCTTGGACTCTTTTAGTTGCAGTGTGACTTTATACATGAGTAGGGTATGTGTGTAATATGCTACATAGGTGAGGTTCTGATTTTGTTCAACATTCA
This sequence comes from Protopterus annectens, assembly GCF_019279795.1. Lineage (NCBI taxonomy): Eukaryota > Metazoa > Chordata > Ceratodontiformes > Protopteridae > Protopterus > Protopterus annectens. Next base: position 1,635,638,585 of record NC_056731.1, on the reverse strand, counting down.
TGATGGGATTGTTATAAAGAATGTATTCTCAGTATTCTGAATATATTTAAAAGTCCCACAGATTTTTTTTTAGTTTTTTTTAAATAAAGAATATATTTTCAGTGAGTATGAGGCAGATGTTTTCACTGTTGTCTGTTAAATCTTTAAAGGTTAGCTTGTGTAGTTAGTCTATATGTAATCAAAAGTAAGACCCTTCCTGTTTAAAAATAAAGCTCAGAAAATCATAGAAGTATATACTGCTAATAAGAAATCAATTGGTAAATTTTATAATGTTATACTTTTAACAAATAGTGTGTTTTGTTTTATCTGCTTATAGCTTCTTAGTAGGACAGTACTAGGTAATCATGCTAAATGAAGATTTTAAAACATGTCTAAGAAAAATAGTTAAATCTGTGAGTACTGATGTGTACAGCTAGTCAGGATGAGGACATGAATGGGAGGCCATAACTGAAGTTTGATTAATTTAGGAATTTTTTAAAAATCTAATAGTAGGGACTTTTGAAGTTAAATTGGTACTTTTCCATTAACGAGGCAGCAGGGGAAATGAGTGGTTAATGTGTACACACAGTTTACATATTCTAGGTTGTTCACTTTCTCTGTAAGGTAATTTATGTAGAAGGATAGTACAGCAAATTCTGCCTATTTTTTATTCTTCCAAAAAAGTCTTTCTGGAACTGAAATAGTGCACTATTTTAACAAGCGTGATCTTCTCAACTGTAGACATTTTCGCGGAATAAAAAATAGAATTTGCAGTACTATCCGTCTACATAAATTGCCTTTTAGAAAAAATGAATGACCTAGAGTATATAAACTGTGTGTACACATCAACCACACATTTTCCTGCTGCCATGTTAACAGAAAAAATGTTAATGGAAACCTACCTAAACAACCTGTCCTGAAGGGACGCTTTGTTTCCTCTCATGTCTGCTGACCCACTAAGGTACTTAAAAATACAACAGTTCAAACCACTCCTTTCAAAAGGGACTTTAAATGAGCTACTAATTTCTCTCTTTTCTGAATAACGTGGCAAGCCCTGAGAAATGGACTTCATTTTAAAACCCTTTAGATTCAAATGGTATTACTACACCCTACACAACACAACACCAAAATGCATAGAAGTACACTCTGAGTATGGAAAAGTCATAAACCTGCAGCTTTAAATGCTGCTGAGAGCCGCTGTAGCGACCTCTGGCAAATCCTTGCAATGTTACAACAGCACCTCTAGCAGAGCCTACAGTTCCTAAACCCAAGCATAAATCCAGCAAGACAAAACTCCACGCAGAAAAATAAACTGTTAAGCCTTCAACTATAAAAGCAAGCAGCCATTTTCACAACCCTTTCAGTGCAATGAATAGCAAGTAAGCAACCATGCTGCCTTATGCTATACAAAATACACTTCACCATCAATATAGACAAGGTTACAGTAGGCAACCTGGCAAAAAGAATAAGATTTACTGTTGAGAGGTGAAGATGTTTCATTAAAAGCAGTCGCCACCAATGAGTTGCTGGACTTATAAATTAGCATGGTACAGTCACTTGACATCAACCGCTCATTTCCCCTGTTGCCCCATTAATAGAAAAGTACCATTAAATTAACATAAGGGTGGATAGCCTATGAGCCACTGGGTTTAAGGATACAACAGGACGTGGGAGGATGAGGTGAAGAAAATGAGTTTTACTCACATAGCAGTCTGTTCTGCCAATTATGTTAATAAAAGTGAACTAATGTTTCTTGTTACCTTAAAGAACATGTGCAGCGGAAAGTCCGACTTACCCAAAGTCTTCCTCCGTAGGAACCCTCAAAATATTGTTGATCGTGCAGGAAAAGTTAAATAAACCACCAAAAAGTTTCCTGTGTATAAAAAAATATTTCCTCCATAACAAAAATACTATTTTCCAGCACTGCTTGCATCCACCCTTTGACCGATGTTATCATGCATAGCATGCCGACTGATGTAAGGTTGGGGATGCAGGTGTTTTGTGTTCCCTCTAGTTTTGCTTGACAAAAAAATTGGCACTAAAAACTACTATTTAATGAAAGCATGTGAATTCCTTAAGTATTAATGTCCATAACCCCAAACTGAAATTTTTTTTTTTTTGGGGGGGGGTCCTTTGAATACACTTCCTGCATGGCTCTGTAGCTACAATACAAGTGAAGAGTTAAAAAAAAAAAAAAAGTAATGCATACCCATTTCCCCTTTTACCAATATATTACTTTATCAGGGGAAATGGTTGTGGTAAACTATTTCTTAAATTTAAAAGTTGATTATTTATTTATTACTGAATATACTAATAAACGTCAGCACAAACCAAAGCAAGAAGTTTTCACCACCAACTTAATACCACTTAGTACACTCGTTACAGATACGCAACAACAAAAAAAATATCACAGGTTTAGCTGTTTGTTGTGGTCTGGTCTTCTGCCACTAGGTGGAGATAGAGGAAGGCGGAAGGAGGGCGACAGAGTTCGTGGATGTGATAAAGACTGGATGTTCCTGTTCCTGTGGGACTGAGGGTTTTCTGTTCCTGTTGTTGCTTCGAATGGTTGGATTAAAATCTTTAATACTGAACTTGGAGTCTGTCTATATTAATCATCTGGCAACTTAACATGTTCTGGCTCATCAGTATCCATTTTGCCTAAATGTATATATGATGCACACTTTCAAGGGGAACCTTTATTGCCACCTTCAGTTAAGATAGTGACTTATTCTCGTGCTCCACTTCCTGTACTTGACTGCTTACCAGTTACTGTGTCCAAAGATGATGTTACATGCTCTACATTTGTTTTCATTGTGGAGTCTGGAACTGCTTTGCTGGTTATGGATTTAATTAAGGATCTACATTTGTGTTTTAATGGCAGTACTGTCTACCATGTGCTACCATGAACTTGGTTCCTGTCATATGTCTTTCTACAGCTCCATTAACTCCTCTGACCCTGAGTTGTCAAAAGGCCTCATAAATAATGTTAAAGTATTAGATTCTGTTACTCCAGTACAATAAATATGGCGCCACTTACCTCTGTCAGTTCTGCAGGATGTAAGTGCAAAGTTCAATCATCTTCTTCAGGCAGAGATTACTGAAAGGATTGATGCTTTTTCCTGGGTCTCACCCATTGTGGTGGTTCAAAAGAGGACTGGTGGTATTTGCCTATGCGTTGATTTGAAAGAACCTAATACAGCTATCATTACGGACAGTTTTCCTCTTCTTTACACTGATGAAATGCCATCCTTGCTGAAAGGAGCAACAGTATTCTCTACCATTGATTTGGAAAGTGGATATTTTCAGCTTTTGCTTCATGAAGACAGCCGTGACTTGACTGTCTTTATTACTCATGACGGCTTGTTTCGGTTTTGCCGGGTTCCATACAGGTTAGCATCTGCTCCATCTGCTTTTCAAAAGATGCTTGCTATATTTTTGGAGGGGTTGCCCAATGTTGTGACCTACTTAGATGATATAATTTTGTGGGGACACACACAGGCTGACTATGACTGGGCACTTCACGCAGTTCTTAAACACATAAAAATGCAGGATTACAGCTAAATGGATCAAAATGTCATTTCAATCAGGCCCGTTTACATTTTCTGGGCCATACTGTTACAGCACAAGGGATACAGCCTGATCAGGAGCAGCTTGAGGCTCTTCTTCTTGCTGCAGCTCCCACCGATGCTTCCAAGTTACATTCCTTCTTTGGACTTCCATCTTGGTATAATAAGTTTATTCCACACTTTGCCATCATTGTAGAACCCTTATGTGCCTGCCTCTGCCAAGATATGCCATTTTCCTGGTCTGAGGAAGCTCAGCGCAGTTTTATGTCAAAGAAACAGTAGCTGATTGACAGTCCTGCTGTGGCTTTATTTGACCCTGATTTGCTTACTGTAGTTTCTACTGATGCGTCCAATTATGGGCTCGGAGCTGTTCTTACTCAAGTTCACCCTGACCATATAGAACGGACTGTTGCCTTTGCATCTAGGACTCTTACTGCTGCTGAAAGGAAATATTATACAATTGAAAAAGAGGCTCTTGGATGTGTATAGGCTGTTGAAAAATGGAGAGCTTACTTGTGGGGTCATAAATTTACTCTCCATACTGATCAACAAGTGTTGACCATGCTACTCTCCTCAAAAGGGTCTGATTGGACAGGCATGCAGATTGCATGTTGGGCAGCATGACTGCTGTCTTTCATCTATACTGTTGCTTATCATCCTGAGTCACAGAATAACATTGCTGATTGTCTCTCTCACTTGCCCTTGCCTGCTACTGCTGAAGACATTTCTAAACTTGAACCTGATTTTGTGGCGATGTTGTTTGCTGCTTTAACTGCCCTGTCACCTGATGAATTTGCCTCTGCCTCCTGCAGTGAATTGTCTGCTCTGTGAACCCATTTTACCAATAGCTGACATTCTTCTCTTAATGTAGTGGACACAAACGTGTCCATATTTCCAGTTATGAAATAAACTCAGTGCACAAGATGAGTTTGTGTTCCATGGCACTCGTCTCACTGCTCCTGTTTCTGTGCACCACTCTTTAGTGATGATTGCACATGAAGGCCATCAAGACATTGTGAGAACCATATAGCTAGTGTTTGAGCTATACTGGTGGCCAAGTATGGATGACATGGTTGCAGTCAAGTTAAAAATTGTCAGCACTGCCAGTCTTCTGACAAGACTGCCAATCCTTCAGCAGCACCCTTAAAACTTGTTTCATTTCCATCTGAACCTTTGCAAAAGCTGGCCATAGATGTAGTGAGTCCATTTGAAATGGCTATCTGGAATTGTTGTTATGCTCTAACTCTCACTGATCATCACAGCCAGAAGTTGTATTCATTGCCTCTGTCATGACTCAAAATGCTATAGACTTCCTCACTTCAATTTTTAGCTGATTTGGACATCACCGTACGATTGTATCAGATGTTGTTGTTGGTATTTCGGCTTTTCCTGGTTAGGGTTCGCCACAGGGAAACTCCGATCCGCTAATGATTGGCAGTAGATTTTCATGAACACCGAGGTGCCAGCTCGATGTTCAACCTTCAATGAAGGCACGCCCATTTACGCATGTCTTTCGAATGCCCACCCAACTGTGGGGAGGACATGCAGACTCCACACAGAAGGCACTCCCTGCACTCCAGCCAAGAATCAAACAGGAGAACTTGTATCAGATAATAGATGTGAATTTACCTCTGCAGATTTTGCAGCATTTCTGGCAGAAAGAGATATACAACACATACTGTACATACGTCAGCATACCACCCAGCTGCAAACTTTGCCATTGAAAGATTTTGTCATGTTCTCAAAGATTGCATTCAATCTGCTATCTTACAGGCGAAACCTTGGAAACCAGTTGTCTCAGAATTTCTTCAGGTATATCATGCAACATCACATGTACAGGAGTTTCCCCTTTTGAATTGCTTCTTGGCCTGAAAATGCAAAAACGCCTCAATGTCCCTCCTCCTCCTGTTTCCTGCATGGTTTATGCTGATACTGTTGGTAAAAGGGCCTCTTTTCTTCAAGAGAAAATAAAAAAGTATTCCGATACTAGAAGTGGAGCACATCTTCCTTATTTTCAAAACGGGGACAAGGTGAGTATTCGGAATCCACTACATGTTCCAAAAACATATCCAAAATTTTCACAGCCTGTGGAAAGTCAAAAGGAAATTGGTCCATATACTTACTTGTTGGCAGATGGAAAAAAATGGCATTCTTCCCAATTATATAAGTCAAATGTACCTGAGACAAGTGATGCTTCAATGGATGCTCCAGTGGAATTCCCGCTTCAATTTACAGTGACACCAAAGCCTGAGTTTCCTCACATTACTCCAGTTTATGTGAGAAGGAGACCTCATTGGCTTGAGGACTATGTTACATAAATATAAATGCTGATGTAATTCAGTGTTCATTACAATGTTAGAGATATTTAATTTACATATTGTAAGTGTAGTGCTGTTCTCAAGTAAGGGTGTAATATGTTGTGTTGTAGTCTTCTGCCACTAGGTGGAGATAGAGGAAGGTGGAAGGAGGGAGACAAGAGTTGGTGGATGTAATAAAGACTGGACGTTCCTGTTCCTGTGGGACTGAGGGTTTTCTGTTCCTGTTGTTGCTTTGAATGGTTGGATTAAAATATTTAATACTGAATTTGGAGTCTTTCTATATTAATCATCTGGCAAATTAACACTGTTAAGTCATGTTTTTGTAACAGTCCTATTTTCACATGAAATCTTATCATGTGAAAATAAGGGGAAAACTGCCTCTAGCCGCAGATAACTTCTTGAAAAAGGTGAAGTGGAATGCAGATGTGGCATTTCATTTTGCCATGTTGCATATGGTCTTTAAATAAAAATACAGTTTGTAGTTTCTCCAAGAATTCCCAAGGAATCAGCTTTCCTTGGGCTTCACAAAAAAGTAAAGATTAGTTTTCTTTCTTAACTTAGAATCTTATTTTTAAACTCCATAAAAAATGTCTTTAAAAATGGTTGTATTAAACAAGAAGAAAACAACACTAATGTATGCCACCCCAAAGTCAGATATACATACTGTGCGGTCTGTCCTACTTGTTTAATGACAGTGATAATGTTACAGTGTTGATGCTATAGTGCAAACCCTGTGAATACTGTAATGTAAATCTTTTAGTATAGCAGAGAAGTCAGAGTATATGAAACAGTTTGATAATGATTCCCATATACTATAAAGGTAATGGTCAGTTTTAGACAAAGATTAATGATTTCTTCTTCTTTATCTGTCAACATGAAACTTCTTAAGAGTTGTTTGGATTTGCTAATAACTCCTTATGAAGATACAGGATGGGATTCAAAAATATCTCATTGCATAGAGGAGAGTGTATAAATTATATTGTAGTTCTGGTGTTATAGCAGAGAGCACTGATAATTAGAATGATTCTTTGCTGAAGAAGCTTTGAAGTGCAGAGTATTACTGGCAAACTAGTGCAGCACCCACCATTAAATGAAAGGAAGATTAATGGTTACCATTCTGTGTGATAAAACTGTGTGGCATGACATATCTCTGCCTGTGTCTTACTATTATTTTCATGACCTCCTGTACTTAACCTGTCAGTTACGCAAGGTCTAAACAAAAAAAATTCATAAACATATTTGCTTATGCAGCTCATTTATGTGTTGCCAAGGCTGAGTAGGGCTGGTGAATGACATAACAAATGTATACACATATAAGCCCCCAACACTGAATACATTGTTATACAGCAGAGAGGATGTGGTTGAGTTGCTGCTGATTCCCCATATCAGTGGCATGGTAGTGCCTGTCCCCACCTGTGGATGCTCTGTCCAACCTGTTAGACCTGTAATCTGTCATCCATATATTGCTGAAGCTGTAAGAGCCATTTGTAACATCGGTAGCTATTATTCCAGTGGTGTAGTCCTGACTCTTATACAATGCCATCCGCCACCTTCTTGAATCACTAGAGTAATTACCAACATTACTGGGGGAGTGTTTATACATTTCCATACTGATGAGCTCTTTGTATTGAAAAATGGTGAAAAATCTCCATGATATTCAGATCAGCAGAAAGTCTCCAAATCACAAACTGCTATAGTTGAGTTTTACACCAGCCACAAACCCCTTTATACCTACAGAAGATATCCTTAAATGCCAGCTACAGACACATTGTCCATGTCTGCCTACAAATGTTTTTAGTGTACAGGAGGCTTTTTCTGGAGGGAACAACTTAAAATGGTTATGCAAAATAAAATATGAAACGGAATAGAAAGAAAACACAAGTGTTTTTTTTTTCCATAATATTCATTCTGATGCAGCTTCCGAGTATGTTGGGATATTCTGAATTCGTACAATGTCTGAAAAACAAAAGTATTTACCAGCTGTGAACCTCAGCAAATAAAAAAGTATGGAGATATAAATTTGTCACAGTTATGTGGTTATCTGTAGCTGGAAATCTGAAGCATCCCTGTAGCTTCTATTCAAGAAGAGTTAAAGCAGATAGACTGTAAGCAGACTGGAGTGCATATTTCAAGGGTTTTTTCTTTTTTTTTAAAAAAAGAAGACTGCTAGTGACACTTTCTTCCAGACGCATGTAGCCTGTGACTACATGTCAACAATGGAAATGGCAATCATCTGAAAAATGTCCATAAAAAAACCTGCTCACATAGTGGACAATAGAGTTTCCTAATGTTTTATTCCAGCTGTAATAAAGATTATAGGAAATCCTGGGATTTCTAGTTATAGCAAATGCCAGGTTGCAAGCATGTTAGGCAGAAAGAGAGAAAGAGGGAGTTATTCTAAAGCAGAAAACACCTCTCTTTGCACTGCAGACCATGCACAATCCTATTTTTAAGTCTCTTCATTTGCTGACTACTGTCTAAATACTTTTTAAGTTGTCACATTAATATTGTATATGGTGTTAAACTTTTTCAAATGTTACATTAACAAATCATATGGGTAGATATATGTAATTCTCTTTCTCTTTTCTTTGTTATGTGGCATTTTTTTGGTCAGAGTAAGGGAAAAAAAGAGAACAATTAGTTGCTACAGTTTAGACAAATTTCTTTTACTTTCTTATGCAATGTGATTACAAATTACTTTTGTTGTCATGGAAATGTAAAGAAACATTACTAATATGGAGACTGTTATTATTTGCAGATCAGTGAGAGAGAGAGAGATTAATGAAAAAATGTAAATGCCATCAAACAGCAGGGCACTGTTACATGCACACTAAAATTTCAAAGTAAAATGAATTATGGATTAGACAAGCTGAACAGTGTAGCCAGCAGAAAATGAATATGTTGGAAAGCATTAGAAATTCAATATCTAATGCATGTCTCCTGTCATATCAAAGTCTTTACATTCTTCACTGTCTTTTACTTCTAAAACTGGTGTTTCATGCCTGAAATGTCACCTCACTAATTCAAGATTTTAATGTTAACAACAACAATAACAAAAAACTCAGCTTTTATTTTTAGGGGCAGAAACTACAGTTTCCACAAAAACTGCTGAAGTGTTTTTAAAGTATTATTATTTAGATGGATTAAAGGACTCCTTCTGTATTGACACTATACATTCATATGTCTGAATGTGAATGTAATGTAACAAAAAGTTGCTTCACTCTGGAGAAGCCTTGTAAGCTAAAACGTTAAGCAGAAGTTATTCACTGTATACATATAGTAGCTCCAATGGTTGTTAGACATTCAATTGCGCATTCCATAGATGTAGGAAAGTATATGTTGAAAATAGTATAGCTTTTCAGAGCATAAGTAATATACTGTAAGTGAAGGTTAAAAATAACCTCAGCAAACTAGCTATATCATATAATAATATTGCTAGATTTGCTACAAGCTCTTCTTTTAGAACTCATCACTGTCTGAATCTAAAACAACTAGGCTGGTTAGAATTTCTTAACCAGCTTCGATTTCACCAACTTACAATAGCCCATAAAACCCTGTATCAACCTAACAACACTACAATACTCTCTAGCCTCATTAAACCTTATAATAACCTCAAGAATCTATGCTCCTCCAACAAAATGTTGATTAATACTACCAAATCAAAAAACTCAGCAGGCGACTCCTTGTTCTCTAATTCTGTCGGAAAAGTATGGAATCAACTACCACATGACCTTACATCTCAGACCTCTCTCCCACTTTTTAAAAGGAATCTAAAACTATTTCTCAATAACCACTGGTTATGCTCCTGTACCAACCCTGACTAACTTTTATTCTTAACTCTCTTTTTCAGCCTACATCCACTACAATCCTCCCTACAATGCCTCTATATACTATGTTCTGCATATAAATCTATGTTTACATATATATTATTGTTATTGTTCACTTTGAGTAGTATAATTATGCACATCTTCTGAAAAAAAAAAACATTTTTAGTTTTTAATTCATTTTTGTAATAATGGCTGCTTTTTACTTTTTAAGCTTTATTAATTTTTGCACGTTTTCCTGGAGCTTTTCTCCCCGGGTCTCTACTGAAAATGGACATGTATCCAGTTAGACTAGCCCAGTCAACAAATGTAAAATGAAAATAAAATACATAAAATAAGATAAGGTTATGGCAGCCTCCAAAAGAATCATTCTAAAAGTTGAGTGAAAGAAAGACAGTAAATAATTTACCACTGAGGAAAAAAATCCTTATACCTAATGAAACAAATACCAATATGATACTAATGAAATCTATTACATGTGGTTGAGTGTTAGCAGTTTGTGACACGGTTTACCTTCATATGTGCTTGATGCACATGGGCGATTACAAGAAGGTTGAAAGGAGGTTCCCAAATATTCACAAAATCGAAAAAAAATTGTCCGAATGTGCAATGAGAAAATGCACATTGGCATTCGCTCATTGCAGATTCAACATTTTGGGTGCAGATTGCACCATAGTGGGGATCGGGAAATGGTCCCTTTCCCCTCATGTGTTACAATGTGTATTCACATTTGTTTTGAAAATCATCGAGTCTGGTTTTCCAGACTTTGATTTTCGAACTTTGGTAACGTTCAACCTTACGTTTTTTGCAGTTTTGAGTCACACAATAGTGCGTTTGCATATGCCATTTACGGACATATGAAGGTAAACCTTGAGACACATTTGCTCACTACCAAATGCTCTAAAGAGCAAGTTCCCTGAATCCCACTTACTTGAGCCTACTTCATTACCTAGCCCTCCCACCACTCATCCCAAATGAACTGCATAGTATTTCTAGAACCCTAACTCTAATCCAAAAACTCCCACCTGGTCCCTAGCCTAATCTGAATCCTTGCTCCCTAACCCTAATAGCAAAAGTCCACCACCCTTGCCACTCCCTAAACCTTTACCTAAAATTTTGCTCCTCCTCTACAATTTTAAATTTGCTGATTGCTCCATTAACCTAAAACTCCCCTTTCACTCTGTAACCATAAACTCCCCAACTACTTTCTAACACTAAACTTTCCTTCCCATTTCTTCACGCTAAAACACCCTGCTCCCTATGCCTAAATCCCTTTCCTGATAGTTGCCTGAAATTTTAAATATAGATGTTAAGTTGTCAATCTCGCCTTCATTCTTGCTGGTTCGGAGCCGATCCTCGGCTCCGACTCGGCACTTTCTTAGCTTGAGAACTCCTTTTACCAGCTCGAGGCAACCCTATATCCCATGATGCAAGGCGGGACTACCTCAGATCTCGTTTGCCGCTTAGCGAAAGAGGTCTCCTTTGCCAGCTGAGGTAAGTGATTTTCTGGTAAAATCAGAAAAAGCTTAGTTAGGAATTTAATTTCCCCTTTTAGTCTTAGTATAGTCTGTAGTATATTACAGCCTACCCTATTCCCTTCTTTTCAAACTTTATAACCCTTTTTCATAACCTTTAGTATAAAGTTTTCAGTTAGGCCTAAAACCCTATTGGTTAATCCCTTCCTGTGTGTTGTGTGTAGGGGATTAATTTTGTGTGTTTGTTGGGGTTTGTGTGTGTTACTTCCTCCTAGGATATGTCTAGGGAAGGCAATGTCTCTGACAGACGGTCACACTTCTTGTGTGTACTGCCTGGGGCCTTTGCACCTGCAGGACTCCTGTGCTTTGTGTCACGCTTTTAGCCAGAGAGTCCTGCAGGAAAGGAGGAATAAACTTATCCTCCGAGGCTTACTTAAGCCAGAAGGTTCTCCCTCTAAAGCAGGGTCTGGGAAACCTTCTAAACCACCGAAGGCTCAGGCTTCAGTATCTAAGCCTCCTCTGGTGGCTTCGGCTCCGTCGGAGCCGAGATCGGCTCCGGCTGGAACCGATGCATCTACTGTTAAAGTAGTAGGGTCGGCGCCGGCTGGCTCCGATACCTTCTCTACTGTGGCCTTGTCGGCTCCGGCTGGAGCCGACACTTTATCCAGCATCGGAGCCGAGAAACCTTCGGCTCCATCTGGAGTTCAGGGGACTTCGGCTCCGATGGCTTCGACCGAAGAGATCTCGGTCCCCTTCGATACTGAGTATCCATTCGGCTCCGGGGTCTCCTCTTTTGTCGGAGCGGAGCCATCGGAGCCGATCTTCGAGATCTTCCAGGCTGTCTGACCACGACTTAGAGAGGGTGGTAAGCAGGCTGTTGAAGTCTCAGGCACTGGCCCAAATGCTCCATAGCCCGTCTCAACAGACTTCGGCTATAGCCTTACCCCTTGAACTTCCTCCTCCGACTCCACACCAGAGTTCGGAGCCAGAGCTTCTCGGGACAGCGACTGTTTCGATGCCGGAGCCGATACATCCTTCGGCTCCATCGTCCTCGGCTCCGATCTCCTCCTTGAGGCCTTCCTTGGAGGGATCCGGTCATCGGGTTTCCACTGTCAGCTCCGAGGGGGCTAGTGGCATCGGACCCTTGTCCGACCCCGCTCTCCCTCTCGGGGCTTCGGCTTTGGTAAGCTCGGAGCCAACATCGGCCTCGGAGCCTTCCCTCTCATTGGAGCCGGGAATTCCTGTTTCTTCGGAGCGGGGATATTCCGGTCTCCCGGGGAGGGGAGCCTTTGAGGTGATGAGGAGTGTCCTGGCCTCTGAGCCTGGTCAACAGTCTATCCCTCTAGCTCCTCCCTCATCAGTGCCTGCAGACGCCTCTTGCCAGCCTCTTGCTCTCAGGCCCAGGGATCCATCGCCCCAGGTTTCCCCACTGGGAATTTCCTCCTCTTCCGAGGTTTCTCCTGATCCTGCAGGGGAACCCCCTCGGAAGAGGACGTGTAAGAGGAAACACACAGACTCCCCTGAGTCTACTACATCTGATACCGACTTAGATGAGTCGGAGGGTTCCCCACGGTCCCCCTCTGAGGATGTCTCCTTTTCAGACATCCTTGAGCTCCTCAAACAGAGGGGGAATTGGCCCTCCATTGACCCCTCCGAGGATGAGTCGGTATACCTGGAGGCTTTTGGATCCCGACCCTCCACCTCCTGGGTGTCTCCGCCTTTCGACCCACTTATGCAGGTGGTGGCTCGGAAGGCGTGGGCGGCTCCAGATTCTGTGGAACCTGTCCCCAGAAGACCATCCAAATTCATTATGGCCCCTTCGGACAAACAGTTCCTTTCCAAGGGTGTCTCGGTGGATGCTATGGTGGTGGCGGCTGCCACTAAGAAGGAACTGGCGGATCCTTCAGTACCTGTCCATCCTCCTAATAAGGACTCTAGGACCATGGACAGGTATGGAAAGCGGATGTTTTCTTCAGCGACCTTTGCTATGCGTTCGCTGAATTATCTTTGTCACTTCACCAGGCTTCAACGAGATGTTCTCAAAGAACTGGGTGAAGTAGTTCAGGATCCTTCTGCTGCTGGGGCTCAGGAAAAGATTGCCTCGCAGCTTGCTGTCCTAAATTCCATATCTAACTCCTCCATGCGGCTCATATCTTATGCGGCCGATGGAGCGAGCAGGGCCGCAGGCACAGGAGTTGCTCTTAGACGCCAAGCCTGGATGCGGCTTTGTAATTTTGCGGACCCCTTTAAGGCATCCTTCACTAATACCCCCTTTGATGGTTCGGCTTTGTTCGGACCTCAGGTGAAGGATACCTTGACCAGGTGTGAGCAGGACGGTAAAACTCTTTCTGCTGTTGGAGTCCAGTTTTCCACTCCTTCTAGACCATATCCCAAGGGTCAGAAGGGGGGGAAGATGTGGTTCCGTAAAGCCCAAGGAGCTACACCGGACGCATGTGGTCAGTTTACCCCCAGAGGCAGAGGGGGTAACAATAATAGACGCCGCCCTAGAGGCAGGGGGGGTCCTCAGAACCAAGGCAACAGGGAGTCTCTTCCTGAGAAGCCTTTTCAACATCCCTGAGGTGTTGCCCGACTGTCCACCCTTGGAGGCAGTCGGGGGAAGGATTTCACTGTACCCAGTAGCCTGGCAATCCCTATCACAAGAGATGTGGGTACAGTCGATTATATCCGAGGGTTACAAAATCCCCTTGAAGGTTCCCGTACCTCTACAATCCCTTCCAGACATCTCACCCTGCCAAAGGGATTTGGCAGAACAGGAGGTTTCAAAACTCCTAGAAAAAAGAGCTGTCCAGACAGTGCCGGCAGACCAGGTAGGATCCGGCGTCTACTCGAGATTCTTTTTGGTCCCCAAAAGGACGGGAGATTGGAGACCAATATTAGACCTGAGCAATCTAAACAGATTTGTCAAGAAGGCAAGATTCCGGATGGTCACGCTTCAGTCCATTCTGCCCTTTCTGGGCAAGGACAACTGGATGTGCTCTATAGACCTTCAGGATGCGTACTATCACATAAAGATTCACAGGCGCTCCAGGAGGTTTCTCCGCTTTCAGCTAGGGACCAGTCATTACCAATTCAGAGCCCTGCCCTTTGGCCTCACTTCAGCCCCCAGAGTGTTTACCAAATGCATGGCAGTGGTCACAGCTCATCTGAGACATCAAGGATTCCAGGTATTTCCTTATTTGGACGACTGGCTCCTCTCCGCCACCACCAAGTGTCAACTTCTTCTGACCAGAGATTACACTCTGCAGCTTTGCAGGAGTTTGGGAATTTCAGTAAATTTCGAAAAATCTTCTCTGTGGCCTTGCCAATCTATCACCTTTATAGGCGCAGAATTAAACACCGTAAAAATGTCAGCCAGACTAACAGATCAAAGAATTCTGGACATCCAAAAATTTGTTCGGCTTCTTTTGCAAAGCAACAAGATCAAAGCCAGATTTATACTGAAGGTTCTAGGTCTTATGGCTGCGGCCATTGTTCTCCTTCCACTAGCTCGCTTCCACATGCGTCTTCTGCAGTGGATGCTTTTCACGCAGTGGTCGTACCACAGTCTCCCGATGAGGCACGAAATCTTAGTCACACAGTCGTGCAGGGCTCATCTGGAATGGTGGATATCTTCCCCTCTTCTTCATCAGGGCCGACCCTTTATTCCCCCTCCTCCAGTTGCCACAGTCACTACGGATGCCTCTCTGATCGGGTGGGGGGGGCATTATCAGGGCAGGATGGTCCACGGGACGTGGCAACCCATAGAAGACCATCTGCACATAAATGTCCTGGAGACGAGAGCAGTGCTTTTAACGTTGCAAGCCCTCGACGTCTTTCTTCCCACGGGGACTATTGCAGTACAAACGGACAACATGTCCATGGTCTGGTACATCAACAAACAGGGCGGAACCAGGTCCTATCCATTATGTCGAGAAGCTCTCAGACTTTGGCAATGGGCGATCTCTTCTCAGCGGTTTCTGATAGCAACGCACATCCCCGGCAGGTCCAACCTATTGGCGGACAGGCTCAGCAGATCTATTCTGATGCCTCACGAGTGATCTCTCAATCAATCTGTAGTGGATCAGATTTTTCTGAAGTGGGGCACTCCTTGTTGCGATCTTTTTGCTACTCCTCAAAACAATAAGTGCCCAGATTATTTCACTCTCTTTCCCCTTCCAGGCCAACCCCTGAGAGACTCTCTAACCCAGGATTGGCCTTGGGGACTTCTATACGCTTTTCCTCCCTTTCCCTTGATTCCACAAGTCATTCAGAAAGCCACCATTTTGAGAGCCAAATTGATCCTCATTGCTCCATATTGGCCTCGACAAATTTGTTTTCCGTCTCTGCATCGTCACCTTCTGGTGCAGCCCTGGCATCTGGACCCAGTTCCGGATCTCTTGATCCACCAGTCGGGTCAGCAGCACCGGGCCATTCATTCTCTCAACCTCACTGCTTGGTTGCTCCACTTCCTTCCTTAGCCAGGCTACCGATGATTTCTGACTCAGTCAGAGACATTTTAGTGTCTTCTTTGAAGTCGTCCACTAGGACTGTTTATGCTAGCAAGTGGCGATGTTTTTCTATTTGGGCAAACTCCAGAAATATTGATCCCTTTACTGCTCCTGTACATTCTGTTTTAGATTTCCTGGCGGAGGTTTTTCATTCAGGATCCTCGTCATCTACAGTCAAAGTGCAACTGGCTGCTATTTCCAAGTATCATGTTGGCTTGCATGACAATAACATTATGTCTCATAGATTATGCAAGGCCTTTTTGAGAGGAGTTTTTCTCCTAAAACCACCTATAAAGCATCCTCCTCCGCAATGGGATCTAAACTTAATGTTGGCATCCTTGATACTACCTCCCTTCAAACCGTCTGCTTCATGCTCTTTGAAGTTATTGACCTGGAAAACTATATTTTTACTGGCTGTCACTTCTGCAAGAAGGGTTTCCGAGATTCAAGCTCTCTGCATTCGTTCACCTTATTTGGTTTTTCATAAGGACAGGGTATCATTAAGAACTAACCCTTCCTTTCTCCCCAAAGTCGTGTCTCAAACCAATATTAACCAATCTATAGATCTACCAGTCTTTTTCCCAAACTATTCCGACAGAGCTGAACAGAAACTGCATTTTTTGGATGTCCATCGTCAGCTCAGGTACTATTTGCATAGAACTAAACAATTCAGAAAATCGGACCAATTATTTGTCTCCTATGCAGAAAACAGGATGGGTCTTCCAGTTTCTAAAGTGACCTTATCCAGATGGTTGACTTCCACCATTTCCTATGTGTACTCTCTCAGAGGCAAACAACTATCTTCTAAGCCAAAAGCACACTCAACCAGGAGTCTATCCACTTCTGCAGCTTTTCAGGATAGACTACCCATTGATACCATTTGTGCAGCAGCTACTTGGGCCACGCCTCATACCTTTGTCTCTCATTACAAGTTGGACTTGGCCTCCAGAGATAGGGCCAGTTTTGGTTCCACAGTTCTCAAGAGTCTGTTCCATTGAGCCACCCGGGATACAGGTGCTAGGGACGGTCCCATCCAGCAAGAATGAAGGCGAGATTGACAACTTAACATTTAGAAGTTATGTACCTACCATAACGTTCCATGTTAGTTGTCTTCTCTCGCCTTCTTTCTTGCGTCCCTTCCTCCTTCCCCCTGGCCTGGACAGATCTTGAAAAGTCTCCTCTTCTCAGGTTGTTCTCTCCTGACTCTTAGGTAGGAGAGTCATTTGTTAGGAGTTGTTGTTTCCTAGTTGTTCTAGGTTTATCCTTAGCAGGGTATGTTAGCTACCAAACGAGATCTGAGGTAGTCCCGCCTTGCATCATGGGATATAGGGTTGCCTCGAGCTGGTAAAAGGAGTTCTCAAGCTAAGAAAGTGCCGAGTCAGAGCCGAGGATCGGCTCCGAACCAGCAAGAAAGAAGGCGAGAGAAGACAATTAACATGGAACGTTATGGTAGGTACATAACTTCTAATTCTACCCTCTCCCACTCCACCTCCATGGCTACAACACTTACTTTTCTCAAACTCAGACATGAGTTTGGGCAAGGTGCAACAGCACTATTCTCTCCGCACTACTGCTTTACCTTACCTGAACACATTTTTGAGTTTGAGCCGTAGTGGAGACCATCCAAACTACACGTCACTTGGCTTTGAGACAGTATCTTCGAGTAACTGGGACATAGGAACTCATAGTAGACCCAATACCAATACAGTTATGTTTTATATGACTTAACTATAATCATTTGTTCTCTGTTTATGTGAAAGAAATGATCACCTTGCCTGAACACATTTTTTTTTACATAAACAAGCTTTATTTCCACGTTCAAGTTATGTCAAAAGGTCAAAATTTTAAAATAAATGTATGCTCACATCACCTTGCCTGAACATGTTTGAACTCAAGCATGACTGGCAGACCATGCAGGTTACATGTCACATGAGTCCCTAACTGTGAGACAAGAGGTCTTCAAGCATGTGGGATACCGGAAGCTATAGCAGACCCAGTACTAATATATTTATATTTTTGTATGATATAACTAAAGTCATTTGTTGTCTGTTTATGTGAAAGAAATTATCAAACCAGAGGATTAAAAAAGAATTAAAAAGATAGTTATTTGCATCAAATGGCAGCTACATGTTGAAACACGGTAATATTCTAAAATACCTTCACATTATTGTTCACTTGTAGTCAGACATGATACTATAAGTGACAAATCAAAGGCTGAGAAGAATTCGGAATAAATAAAGTTTGTTTCCACTTCTAACAGGGAAGACAAATTTCTGTTCCTGAATGAAATAATAAAGCAAAACATGCTCACATACTTTATTCTAGAAGGGTCATATCCAGTGAGTTATAAAATGGTCAGTATGTATTTCCTTTAAACAGAATAAAATATCAAATGCATTTCAGTAAATACCTGATGTTGTAGTAAAGTCCAGTGACCTAGGTATCAACTTAAGAATGTCACAGAATAAAAGAACCTGAAATCAGTTGTAGGCATTAAAGAAATTGCATGCAGACCCTAATTGATGAACAACATTCATTTCTTGTTTTCTTACAGTACCGTATATTACATCCTTTGACTAGATTAATGTAATAAAGAAATTCATGGGTTCATTGGTTCACAGATATATACTAGACTAATGACCAGGCATTTATAAGGCTGTCTGTGCAAACCAACTCAATTGTATCCCCATGCATCATGGATATCTATTTAGAGGGGTATGTTAGCTAGTGTTTCTGGTGCTATTCATTTTGCAGATGTGCAAAAGCTCCATCAGGACTGGATCTGAATATGCCTTGTATGGCAGGCATAGATTGCCTCGCAGTAACCTGTAGGAGGTTGAATATCGAGATAGGACTTTAAGGTGATCTGTATAGGACAACATGTTACTACCCTGGATTCTCTTGGTGATGAACCCCTGTGGGCATTCTAACTGTTGCATATGTTTGTTCAGGTACATGCTGTCATGAAAGGAGATACTGCCAGATTAGCTATCTGGAATTTTGTAAATAATTATATGTCATTTGTGAATATCAACATGATTCATATGCTTGCGTTACAAATGTATTAGAACTATATGTCATATAAGATGGTTTGTACAGACATGTGTGCTGAAGAGATATTTTGTAAAGTACTGAGCTAAAATATAACCACAGTGTACCTTACTGGATTAAAACAGAAAAATACCTGCACTATTGTAACTGTTTAGATGTATACACTCTTTTTATTGTTTTATGACTTTCAGGATCTGCCTTAGATTTAAGAAAAGATCTTGTTTATGTATTTTCACAGGTAGATGCTAAATGCTACCAGCTGCATCAATGGCTGTTCTTCACTTGGGATAGAGTCAGATGACAAGAAATAATGTCATGCTGCAAGCTATCCCAGCAGTAATATTTGAGATATTAATTTAAGAACTCTCTGAGAGAGACTGAGTATTCTGTATTTTGTCTTTTACCTGACAACATCAAGATCCTCTCACCATCTTGTTGCTCTGTAAGTAAGTTAACTAGGGTATAGTAATTTTCTTAGATTCAGTCAGAAATGTAGTGGAGTATAGTTTAAATGTTTTCTTTATTTATATGAGACTATCCTGCAATGTTGTTTTAAATATTCCCTGTGATTCTGAATTCTGATGTTACTATGATTATATACTATTTTCTTGTTCTTTTATTATTTTGTTATTAAATATATTTAAACATTTTATCATGGCTGAGATTTGTGAGACATATTTAAGTTTTGAGAGTACTTCCATATTTATTTGGTGACACTGTATAGGCCACTCCTAATAGCCTTTCTCTTGGTCAAACTGCCATTTGTATTAATAGTAACATTACACAGTAAGATTGGACACCTTTGGTTTAAGGCCTTAAAATAGCTGATAGAAAGTTGATTGGTAGCAGTAATAACTACCTTATAGTCTGGGCAGAAGGGGGCATAGCTAGTAAACCTATGCCAGCCTTCCCCAGGTGTATTTGTGTGTGTGTGTGTGTGTGTGTGTGTGTGTGTGTGTGTGTGTGTGTGTGTGTGTGTGTGTGTGTGTCTGTGTGTAAATCAAACCTCAAAGTGTGTGTGTGTGACTGTCAACTACTTGGGCAGGGACATGAAGCACTGGTTGGACAGGGAGGATGCTGGAGGTATTGGCTTGGCCACTCAGCTGAGATCTCATAGTTGTGCCAGTAGGGAGTCTAACTGGGGATCTGGAGGAAGAGGGAGAAAGCAGCCCTGGACTGACTGTGGTCTCTGTGTGCTCTTAAGGGAAACTGCACTTGATGCAGAAAACTGCATCTGGAAATACTGCGTGTGTACCTGTCATCCTCACAGTGTACGTCCCCCACTGTTGGCATTGATGAGGATTGAGGCTCCTTGATTACTGTTATTAGTGGTGGGGCATCACACATGCCAAAAGGGCCATTGTGCTCAATGATGGGCTGATAAGGGCTGAATGAAAGGTATTATAACTTCCTTGAACCTGGATGTTGTGTCCTTAGTTATAAGTTGGGCAACATAGAATGATTATCTTACTGCTTTGGGTCCATGTTGGTTAAAGGCCAGATTACTGTCTAACTATGTTCCCAGATCCCTAACTAATGGGTCTACTCTTAGTGGTGTCTTATTAATGAGTGGACTTTTCCCAAAAGGCACTATAATGTACTTCTTAGCACTGAATTTTAATCTGTGGCTTTGGTACCAGTCATTTGCCTGTGTTAGACCCTCTTGCAGGATGTTAGTGTCATGGAGGAATCTATGATATTCCCAATTTGCTGTCATCTGCAAACTTAGTGAGCCAGAGAAAGTAGATGCCAAACAGGAATGGGCCCAGCACTGAGCCCTGAGGTACTCTACTGGTGACCAATTTCTTGGTGGAGTTAGTGTCACAAAACCTGACTTCTTGGGTCCTTTCTGTGAGCCATCTGGCAATCCAGCAAGTTATGTAAGGATTTATGGTTAGCTTGATGAGTTTGTCAACAACACCTGAGTCAAGTATTGTATCAAATGCCTTAGCCAGTTCTAGGTATGTGGTATGCACTGTTTTCCACACATTCATTGCCTTGGTGACGCACTCAAAGACATTTACCAGATTAAGCTGCCTTGACCTTCCTTTGACAAAACCAAACTGGGATAGGTCCAGCATCTGTAGGATGCCAGTGTCTTTAGTGATCATTTTCATGGTAATTTGTTCCATGGCTTTGCATATTAGACTAGTCAAACTAATAGGTCTCTGGTTTCAATTCTGTTACACAAAGAGCAGGCTGACAGCAGGTGTTTTGGAATCTGGTCAGTGTAGTAAGCTTGATTATAGATATGCCTTACATTGAAGTAAGTCACTTACATTGAGAGCAGGTCTTTTGGAATCAGGGTAGACTTACACTGATGGCGATTCTTTTGGAATCTGTCCCATGATTTTTTGGTTTCAAGCGCATGCTTTAGCATTGTGTTTATAAGGCTTGATCCTTTTTCTTGCTGATTAGGCCAGTGATTTACTATGTTGGACATTTTACTTAACTATGTAAGTCTGCCCCAATGACAAAGATCCATTTTTCCACCAAGGTTTTTGAGATAATTAGAACTGTAGGATGGTTCCTAAGGCTCATTTTAATGTTGCATTTTAATTAGTTTTGAATATATATATGTTTAGCCTATTGTCTGTCACCCCATCCTCTTAACTCATGTTTATGAATGTTTTTCAGCCTTGATTTATGACATTGTTGTTTAAGTATATATATATATATATATATATATATATATATATATATATATATATATATGGATCTACTTCAGTTGACCTAACTTCCATTTGCCTGAAATTCATTTGACTGAGACCAAATCACTTAAACTTCACTTCACCTAAATTTTACTTGACCTATAACCCATTTCACTGACAATGAGTACTGGCAGTGTGTAGAGCACTGTAAGGTAAGTAAAAGGTACATGCCCTTTTCCCCACTGTAGTGCGACCCTGGAGTAAGAATATATAGTTGGGGGCATGGGGGGGCACAACCCCCCCCCACACTGGTGGGTGTGGGGGACATAGCCCCCCACGTAGTTTGGTTTCACTAAACAATATAAAAGTAAACCAGAACATATAAAATCAAACTAGGTGGGGGGCTGGGAGGGGGGTGCTATAAAATGTCAAAAATAAATAAATAAACTGCTTACATCTTTCGACCCTTTTTTACATTTTACCTGCTTCTACTCTGCTGCTCTGTTTTGATGTGCAAACCAGTCTCTTTCATTACAAAACAAAAACCAACAGGAAGTGACAAACAATCGAGTAAGAATCCAGCAATCCAAGGGTATAAAATGGCAGTAGCTGTAAGAACCACTCAAGAACACAGGAGTGTTAGTTATGCCCTTTTATTCGTTGTTTATTCACTGAACTTCATCAGAGCTGCAAAGCATTTGACCCACTGTGAGTAGCTAGCTGAGGGGCTCATATAATGTAAAAAAAAAAAAAAATCCACATCCCCCAATGCTTAAAACATTTTAGCTTGGTGTATTCCACTGCTCTGTTTTAATGTTTAACAGCAGTCTTTTTAATTGGCTCAAATGTGAAGCATTTGAATCAGTGAGAGAGACTTGCAGGAGCTTGTCAAATGGAAGTAGCACATAAGCAGGTACAGAGTTGTCTTTTTGCAAAAGCCAATACTACTTGCATTTATGTTGCTGGGTTTCTATTAGCAAATAATAATAATACGGAGATGTGTGTGTGTGTGTGTGTGTGTGTGTGTGTGTGTGTGTGTGTGTGTGTGTGTGTGTGTGTGTGTGTGTGTGTATATGTGTGTGTGTGTGTGTGTGTGTGTGTGTGTGTGTGTGTGTGTGCGTGTGTGTGTGTGAGATTAGAATTTCATAGCTCTTCCTGCTCAGAAAATGAATATGGACTTCTTTGATTTTTGCCTCATGTTTATGCCCTATCTTTTTGCATCACGTCTGTGCCCTAGCCTTTTTTTCTATTTGTTAACTAGGTCCAGGAGCACTGCCTAGTTAAGAGATTTGCTCAGAGTCACACAGTAAGCAAATGGAGGTAGAAAGAATCCAACCCTATAGTCCTATCAGAAACCACTCATTAAGAGCTCAGAGCCTTATATGTTTGTATTATCTGACAGACCTTCATTAGAGTTTTATATTTATAAATCACTGAGGGTTATAGTCCATTGATAATGCCAGTTATTAGTGTTTCATAGTTCTTGTTGTTCAGAAATTGCATGTCAATGCAAAACCTGTTGTTCTGTTATCTTTTAAGTGAATTAGAGAAATCGACCTCTTATCCACCATTGATTTTCCAGAATATCTCTGATTTTGTCTCGTATGTCTGCCCTGTTTCTGACTTCTTTTTTTTTTTTTTTTTTGTGGTAACCACCAAAGCTTACAGTCATTCAGTAATGCCAGTCATCAGAGTTTCATAGCTTGTATACTTTAGAAAATGCATGTATGTGCAATACCTGTGTATTTCTGTTAACTTTTTAATTGAGTTGGAGTTGTCTGGCATTTAATACTCTGAGCTGTTAGTGGAGTGATTCCTGTAATTAAAAGTATAGGGTTTGAATCCATTCTCCTCCATCTGCCTACTGTGTGACTTTGAGCAAGTCACTGAGACAGTCCTCTTGGAACACCCCTGAAAAAAGACACTTTGAACCATGGGTGTACCTGGTTAATGAATAGATGAAATAAAACAGTTTGTTTGTGTCTTTCGGCTTTTCCCGGTTAGGGGTCGCCACAGCGGAACTCCGGTCCGCTAATGATTGGCAGTAGATTTTTACATGCTGAGTTGCCAGCTCTGACACACAACCTTCAATGAAGGTACACCCATTCACGCATGTCTCCACACAGAAGATGCTCTAGCTGAGAATCGAACAGGACAATGTGTAGAGCACTGTAACTATGTGGGGGGCTATGTCCCCCACACCCACCATTGTGGGGGGGCTGTGCCCCCCCCCACGCCCCCAACTATATATTCTTACTCCAGGGTCGCACTACAGTGGGGAAAAGGGCATGTACCTTTTACTTACCTTACAGTGCACCACCGCAGTTAGAGGAAATAAAATAGTATTTACGATAGATGAAATAAAACAGTATTTACGATATTTCCTTTTTTGTGTCTCAATCCTACAATTATTCTGACTTTGTCCAGAATTTTTGATTAAAGAAGTTGAGAGGTATTTTGGTCTGCTCCTTGTAAAATTTGTGGTTTCTAACATATTGTTGTGGATTCTAGTCATTAAATAATGAAAGATGTACATTTCAGACTTTATATCCTTCAGAAAATGCTTGTTAATGCAAAGCTTGT
Organism: Protopterus annectens; assembly: GCF_019279795.1. NCBI lineage: Eukaryota > Metazoa > Chordata > Ceratodontiformes > Protopteridae > Protopterus > Protopterus annectens. Next base: position 1,635,614,630 of record NC_056731.1, on the reverse strand, counting down.
TATTCTAGCAACTTACAAAGTATATAGGAGAAGTATTTAAAATCTGTTCCTCATTTGTGGGCCTTTGTCGTTGTGCTAAGAAGTTAAGAGGACAGAGGGGAGTTGCAATAGCCTGCATTTTATGGTTCTGTCAACAGAGAGCTGACACATTTCTGTGCCACTATTTAAGAATTGATTAATTCACTTGATCTCAAGTAGATATATGTGTTTAACAGTCATACAAATAGCTGTCACTGATAGTCGTGTGTGTGTGTGTGTGTGTGTGTGTGTGTGTGTGTGTGTGTGTGTGTGTGTGTGTGTGTGTGTGTGTGTGTATTTTTGAGCTGTGATACAGGATGTGAACTGCCTAAATATGGTGGGGCCTTGGTGAGTTTGATTCTGGTGGTTACCAAAAAAGCAATTACTGGAAGATGAAAATCAAAGCCTAAACCAACCATATTTGAAGTGGTGAATATAGTAACAGAGAAAAAAGAACTGGAAATGGGATCTTTGGAGAAGGGGAGGAAAAGGTTACACGGAGGGAGATGGGAATTGTGGTAACAGTGCATGCAGAATAATGTTTTGAAAGAGAAATCAGGTTTAAGGGAAGGCAGGAATTGAATGAACTATGTAATGTTCAATTAACAATGATCATATGTGATATATAATGTTTGCAAGTGAAAATATGTCAATACTGTTTGTTCCATTTATATAAATGCACGATTGCCTATTTCATAAGTGATAATTCAATAAAGATGTTTTCTGTTAAATAAAAGAATTTTAGACAAAGCCTAAATGGGAGTGTGGTGGAAAACAATCCAAAATCAGGGGCAATGTTTTAAATATAACTCTAATTAAGTTACAAAGTTAATAGGAATGTTTATATCAACATGTATTTTTCTGAACAATAGGAAATAATAACATGTATTTTTCTGAACAATAGGAAATAATAACCTTTAACGTCTGACATTTTTGACTGGCTGTAATATTCAGTAATTTATGAGGAGCAGGTCAAAAATATGTGGCAAAATCAGGGACAGTTGAGAAATATGCTGCCAAACCACTGTGCTGTGTTAATTTAAATTATTAATTTTAAGTTAACTGGTTAGCATGGATCTTTTTCTACCATGACCTGGTTCATGAGGTCATGGGTAAATCTAATAAGGATAGACAGTTCAAAGTACTGAGTTGCTCAACATATTATTAAAGAGGGGGAGGAAACTTGAGTGTGGGGAGAAATCTATTTCAGACATTCAAACACTATATAGTAACCATAGGTCAGGGCTGAACGTCAGATCCTGAAGCTGTGGATGAGTTGATCTTAACCATTTAACCACTGTACTGCCTGTGACATTTTTTTTTTTCTGTATGATTAATTGAGGCCATCAATGGATGGCATGACAAATTGAGATGGACATGAAGACCTGGAATGACAGTGCTGTCTCTCATTCATTTTCTTGTTGCTAAAGCAGTGATATATTCTTTTTATACAAACACTACCTCTATCCTTAATACAATGCAGGAAGGTATATCTTGACTCGCTAGTGAATCCTGTGGAAGTTGCATGTGTCAGGCACATGTAATTTCTTATATTTCCAAGAAGAAAAAGCTGAACTGTATTCATGTATCACTGCATTGTTGTCAGACAAATGATGTTGTGAACTAATGAGATATAGTTTCCAAGAAATTAGACTGCTCTTGTATCTTAAATAAACACTTTTGTTATTTTGATATTGCTTTAAATTAGACCCTGTTGCTATAAAAAAGAAATATATATGTATGTATGTATATATATATATATATATATATATATATATATTATATATATAAATATATATGTGTGTGTGTGCGTGTGTGTGTGTGTCTTTCTCTCTCTCTTTCGCTTCCTTTGGATTTATATATAGGTAAATGCAGCTGTATGTGTGTGTGTGTGTGTGTGTGTGTGTGTGTGTGTGTGTGTGTATATATATATATATATATATATATATATATATATATATATATATATATATATATATATATATGTGTGTGTGTGTGTGTGTGCATCCGTGTGTGTATATATATATATACATATACACATAAAAACTATGGGTTCTGCAGATATATATATATATATATATATATATATATATATATATATATATATAAACTATGGGTTCTGCCATATGTATCGAATTGCTAGTTGATTGATAGCTTTTCTCTTATCTCCATTTAGTTGACAGATCATTTGACTGACAGTGGCAGTGTGAGATTACTGTGATAGTAGGTTTGGGGAATATGCCCTTTCACAGCTATTGTATAATGTTGGAGATAGTATATGAAAGTAACAGGGTGTGGGAGGTCGTAGCCCCCAAATGAGCAGGACTTGTTGGTATTTTTATTTTCTATAATTTTTTGTTGATATTTGGTGCTGTGTAGTGATTATTTTATGTATATATACATATATATATATATATATATATATATATATATATAGAGAGAGAGAGAGAGAGATAGGGTTCCTATCAGAAGACCAAAGATGTATTTTGTCAAATGCGTCTTGGTCATACTTCAAATGTCGAAAATGCAAAACGACGAAGCGGCATATATTCTTTCCCTGGGAAAGAAGTCGCTTGGCCTCTTCGGTCACTTTGCCGTTTTTGGCACTGTAGTCCGATCTCGGAGCTGGTATATTTTAATAGAGGGGGGGTGTGGGGGGCTAAGCCCCCCACTTTATGTAATGTTTGAATGTGTTTTTTTTTTTTTTTGGGAACAGCAATTTTTTTCCCTGGGAAAAAAAATCACTGTTCTGGTTCATAGGTTAGTACTAGGCTAACTACCCTTGCGAGGCATTATAAGTCTAGCCAATTATCCCTTGTGAGACTCAAACCCTGCACCTTGTGTTTGTAAGGCAAGCACCTTAACCATTGGGTAGTTGGTAGTTCGATTTGTTGTGAATTCAAACTTTTGAGTTCGATATAACAATGTTCGATCATTTGATCATTTGTTGTTATAATATAGACCCTATACATATATATATATATATATATATATATATATATATATATATATATATGGTTTCACTTCATAAACACAAATTGCTGAAATATCGAATTTTAGAAATTCATGTCCATGAAGTCGAAACTTCAAAATAACGAAAGTGCATAACTATTTCGAATTTGCGCTTATACATGTACGTTATGTTGTGGAAGTGTTTGGCTGGGATGGTGTCTGCAGTTTAAGGTGAGTGAGTGTGCGTGAGTGTTTTTCTAACTTGTACGAGTGGGTTAGGGTAGGGAGATGGAGGTATGATTGTGTGTGTTGGCTGTGTGTGATTATTTTTTTATTTTTTTTTTGTGCGATCTTGGAGTTAGTATATATAAGTAGGGGGGTGTGGTGGGTGCAGGGGGCTTGCCGCCCTGCATTTGTGTAGTGTAGGTGTGTGTCTGTATGGTGTTTTGTTGTATTTAATTGTTTTGTGGTGTGAGTGGTATGGTTTGTGTGTTGTGTGCTTTATTGTGTATGTTCGATATTTTGGTTTCATGATTGTGAAGTGTCGGTGTTGTGATGGTTTCAGCTTTATACGCATTATGGTAATATGAAGTGAAACCATATATATATATATATATATATATATATATATATATATATTTATTATTATTATTTATTTTACATTTGATTACTGGGAAAGTCCAACTTGGAATGAGCCAGTTTTCAGCAGAGGCCTGGGGAGAAATGCTCGAGACACATGTCTTTGTAATATATATGCACACACACACACACACACACACACACACACACACACACACACACACACACACACACACACACACACGCACGCACGCATGCACACACACACGCGCGCACACACATACACACACACACACACACACACACACACACACACACACACACACACACACGTATGTGTACCCACTCAAAACAGGCAGGCAGTTTGACAGACACACACACACGCATACACGCACACATGCACACATGCACACACGCACACACGCACACACACACACACACACACACATATATAGAGAGAAATAATTTAAGACACAATGGAGACAAAACTCTTTCACTCTTTGCATTCTATTTACTGTCGTAAAAGGTAAGACAAACACAAGATTTAATTTTAAATTAGAAAAAATCTTAAAACAAAAGCAATGTTTTGTATTGAAGGTTTCTTATCCACCAAATGGTCCAAACAGTCTCAAGCAATGTTATGATAACAATAATAAATATTAAAAGTAAGGTAATTGTAAGGTAATTAACAATAAGGTGATATTAAGTGTAGTTATCCTTCACTAGATCTTCAGGTATCCTCAAGTAGTTCCAATGTCTCTTCTAATATATTCTCTAGAAAGAGTGCCTGACACTGAGAAGCAAATGTTTATTTCCGTAGATTTACAGGCAACCATAAAGAGTCCCTACTCTTGGCCATATAATTCCTCTTCTGTAAGGGGCAAATGTCTGTGTTGCACTGTGCTGAAGCCTTTCCTTTTAAATGCCTGTTTTGCAGGTATCACAAATCAGCAAAGCTGTCTGCTGTTTGTTTTGCCCTAGTACATGGTGTATACATGGTAGGGCAAATCAAACATTATTTTAACAGCAGTATACAATTTTCATGCTAAAGCATCACTTTTACAACTAAAATAGCAATTTTATAATTATTTAAAATTCATTGTACCACAATGACACCCCCCAGCATAAGACCTCCATTCCTATCCAGTTTACTATGAGTTCCTAGACTGGCTAAATCCATCTGCATTGGTATTCTTATGACCTGTCCTGTGCTTGACCATAAAGCTGAAGATTTTCAGGGATAAAGCCTGCTTACCTAATCTGCTGATGTCTTTCTGTTTGTGAAGTCAGGAGTGCATGACCACTGACTAATGTGAAATTATGACACAATAAATAGTACTGCAATGAACTGAGTGCCTATTTAATGGCAAGGCACTGCTGCCTTGTTAGATCACCTCGTCTCAGCTCTACTTAATTTTCTGCTGAGATAGCAGAATCGGTGTTCTTCACTACTCACTTTTTGAAAATTTGCTGCTCTTAGGCCCATTTTAGATGCATTTGTATAAAAGATGAAAGTCTTATCAAAGTTAAGGGCAACTAACACTATCTTTGAAGATAAAATATTCTTTACTCAATTAAAAGCCTTGGCTACTAGTATCCTCCTTATGTGGAAGGAGGCCTTACCTTTCATAAGGTCAGTTAGAGGACAGTCTATGGAAGCAAAGTTGGGTACAAACATTCTATAACATTTTATAGCAGTCTGCTAGCCCATGGAATGCTTTCACTTGATGTATGGTACTGGGTGTCTGTCTGTTTTTAACAACTTCATTATTATTATTGTCTGTTTGGTGTCTAATTACCCTTTTCTTAATTGGATAACCTTGGTGTCTGGCCTGTGTCATACAAAGATTATTTTGGCAGCATTGAAGTAATTCCTGCCTAGCTTAAAAATGGTAACACAACTGGCTCTTTGAATAAAAGTGTCCCAAGCTTCTGAATAAGTTACCATATACTGAAATTATGTAGCTGAGTACACATAAGGCATCAGAACTTTATTCATGGGCCTTGGAAAAATGTCTGCAGTTTGATTAAGCCAAAAGTTAGGAAAATGCGGTATAATAAAAAAAGACCTTCAGGGATAGAGAATACTGCCTTTTCTTTAGCTTCAGTTTAAGGGCACTCTGCTAGTATACTGTGGTTAAATTTATTGTGGTCAAATACCCTGTTTTCTTAGCCTTCCTGTGAGCTTATCTACTTTGGGCATTGCATATGTGTCAAATATGGATATGGAACAATCCATATTAGAAACAAAGAAAAGCAAAATGTTCCATTCACATTGAGACTTCCCATTAACTCCCACTTTAAGCATTTTTTCACATCATCAGTTACTGCCATTCTTTTGGATTCTGTGCATTTTTTTGGTTTTATGTTTTCCTTCTTCAGTGGAACAGTATCAGAATGTTGCTGAATTAAACTTGTTCTATATGGTAGGTCAGAAGAAAAAAATGTACTTCTTAGTATGAGCTGTTTTCATTTTCCTTTACTGGGCCTTAGACCAAAAAGGATATCTGTTTCAAGAGCAGGGATGGAATTCTGTGGTAGCCTAGTACTAGCGTCTGTCTCAGCTCCCAAGATGACTATAGAAGCTTCAGTGTCCCTCAGTGGCTTTGGCACAATTATGTGGTAAATCTGCATTGGTCTTAATTTGTAGTTTACTTTGTTTATTTGCTCTACCACCTGAAAGGGTCCTTGTCACCTTGTAAGGAAAGTATTCTCAGAAGAGGGGGACTAACCACAGCATTTTGCCCCTTGCTTTAAATTCTCTGAATATGGCATCCTTATGCACCCTCTGTTGTATTTATAGTGCTCTTTGCATATGCTCCTTAACTACTGGCATATCAATTTTTAACCTGGCTTGCAAGAAAGTTTTTGAAGTATGTTATTTAATTCTAAATGGGATTTTTCTTTTTCTTGCAAATCTCCTTTATCATATCCAGCAAAGCTTAGGGATATCTCCAGTAGAGAACCTCAAATGAGGTAAATCCTTTTGAAGTTTGGAGTACCTCTCTCATAGCAAGGTGGATGAAGGGAAGAAAATAACCACAGTTCTTACCATCTTGTTCTATAACCTACTTTATTACAGATGTCATTTTTTTAAGTATTCATTATCCACCAGTCTGATGGTGGTACACTGAAATTCTTAACTGAGTAACTATTTGAAATATCAGGACCCACTAAATATAGTCTTAAAACATGGAGATTGACTGAATGGTTGAAAAATGGACTTATATACACTAAGTCTGAGATAACCATTTCTTGGAATATTCCCTTTTCAGTAAGGTATGGATGAAGTTTAAAGGAGAAGTGCAATGTTCAAGAATTACTTTTCTTCTGCAGTTTCAGTCTTTTTGTGTGTGTCGACAGTCAGCATTTTGAGTGCCAACATTTCAATAGGAAGCCTCTTAACTGTTTTACTTTAAAACACTGGCAATGCTGATGCATTACTTTAGAAATAAATGTGGGTCCTGGGTTTGTGAGTATGTCTTTGGCTATCCCTACCTTGGAAAAGAGTTACCTCTTTGGCTGTTGACATAATATTGGCTTTTCATAATGGTACAGCTTTAGGAAACTTTCCAGGTTAGTCAGTAATTTGAAGTATATTCAGGTGACAGAATATCTAACTGTGTTCTTGGAATCTTTAACTAAGCTGTATATCACAGACTAAGGATTCTAGCCTTTACTAGACTACCATTTTTATAGCCATTTAACATTCACAGTTAATTGGCCTGCAAGACCCATTGCTATCCTTTCAAATGAGACCTCTGTAAAAGGGCTAGGTAACAGCAGATGTCAAAATCCAGGCTGTGGTACAATCTTTTGACATTGTGGTCATGTTGCACAAAAATGCTCAATATCTTTCATTATAAAAGACCAATAAAACCTTGCTCAAGTTTAAGGTTTACTGTTGACCATCCCTAAGTATTCATGCAAGGTGACTGTGTGCTAGCTTCATTCTAAGTGTTATAAGATGTTTTTGGACTGCAGTTGTTCAATGGTAGTATTGTTTTCTCACAGCAAGAGGTTCTCTGGTTCAATTCCTGGCTGGAGCGCCTTCTGTGTGGAGTTTACACGTCCTCCCTGTGTTTGTGTGGGTTTTGTCCGGGTGCTCCAGTTTCCTCCCACGTTTCAAAGACACATGTCTGGAGTGCTTCTCCCCAGGCCTCCACTGAAAATTATCTGTCTTCCAAGTCGGACTTTCCTGGTTAACAAATGTGAAATAAATATTTAAAAAAATGTTTTTGAACTAACAGTTGTAGTAGTATTTACCCTTTTTAGTAAGTTATTCTTTAAGTCAAGATATAGTTATGAGATGGTGTCACCCTACTCATCTATTTTTCTATTCTATGTTTTCTCTGTTCTACTTAATGTAAACTTTTCCTTCTACAGTGGTGCAGCAGTAGTGCTGTTACCTCACAGCAGGAGGTTCTCCCATTCGATTCTCGGCTTGGGTTGGGAGTGTCTTCTGTGTGGAGTCTGCATGTCCTCCCCGTGGTCGAGTGGGCGTTTGAAAGACAAGCGTTGAATGGGCATGCCTTCATTGAAGGTTGGGCATCGGGCTGGCAACTCGACACCATAAAAAAAAAAACAACTGCCAATCATTGGCAGACCAGAGTTCCGCTGTGGTGACCCCTAATCGGGAAAAGCCGAAAGACAAACAACAACTTAATGTAAACTTTTCATTCCTTATCTGCAAACATTCCAAGTCAGAAATACTTTTGTCAGCATGCTGATGTTAAATGGAGGGTGTAACCTCTTCATGTAAGAATAAAAGTATTGGTCGTTCTTCTCCTCCTGTTTCTTCATCTGCACAATGCAATTCATGACGGTGATTTTCTTCTGCTGTTGCTTTGAATAATTTCTTAACTTTTATCTCAGCAACAACCATTTGGTTCAGCACCAATTGCTGAGATCCCTGCTTCTGGCTAGCTCACTGTTATGAGCTCACAGAGGAAGATCTAGGACTCTTCTTCTCCTCAAGTTCCCTTTCTTCTTTCATTGATTTTATCAGTATGGGTGCTCCCTCTCTGTTTATACACAGAAATTCTTCATTACTTTTGTAGCTGTTATCTTTGATTAGATTATATATCACAGACTTAAGGATTTTTACTTTTCATTTTCTATACTGACTTTTTTCAATAACTTAATGATTGTAGTTTTCTGCTAAGACACTGTAAGAGGTTTTTGATTACACAAAGGTTCTTTCATTGCCTCTAGCCAAAACCAGATTCTAGCTTGTCTTGAAGTTTATACAGCTATCACTTTATTAGTAATGTGCATTTTAATGGCATGGCAGTCTGGTCTTGTCCTCCCATATTTTTGCTAGGACTATATTCAGGACTGTGTGTTCTTAGTTGTGTGTCAGGCTGCTTTTGCTGCCTTTCCCCATTTTTCTAAGAATATATTCAACACTGTGAGGATGCTGTTACTGTTCTCTTCATTTTTACTCGAGGTATATTCAGGCAACAGAATATCCAACTGTGCTCCTTCTCTCCACAATTTCATCAGTGTCTTACAATGAAGGAAGCCTTGTTCTATTTTAATACCATTTATTAACTTAGAACCCAAACCTACAGGCTGTGATAATTTACCTAATAGTATCTTAATTTCTACATGAGATATTGGATACACTTAAATTAGAACCAAAAACCTACAGGATGTGATAATTTACCTAATAGTATCTTAATTTCTACATGGGATATTGGATGCACTTTCTTATCACCACAAACATATCACTTCTACCATTCACTTTTTATGCTTGCAGACTTAAGGTTACTTAATAAGTGTGACCATACTTCCAGAATCTGGTAGTTTATTTATTTATTTATTTATTTATGCATTATTTATTTTCAGTTTGATGACCGGGGAGGTCTACTGGGCTCAAAGAGGCCATTTTCAGTGGAGGGCCAGGGAGAAAAGCTCCAATAATACATAGTACAAGCTCCATAATATGAAGTACAAAACATAGTGGAAATAGAAACAAATTAAGCAAATTTTACATACAAAATAGCAAAAACTAAACAAAAGTTAAACAGCAGCTTAGAGAAAGATGTAAAGCATATTTACATGTTTAGTGGTTGAGAACAGTAGTACAAGGCTAAATGAATACAGAGGTTTAAATCATCTGAGAATGATATAGAAGTAACATTAGCATGGATGAGTTCTTTATGCATGAGCATTAGCATAAGTTAAATTAATACAGAGGTTTAAATCTTCCTAGAGCGGTACGTAGGGTTAATCATTAGTGTGTAAGGAATTACAAACTTTGTGTGTAATAAAGTATTTAAGTATTAAGCAGGTTAGGTAGGTGGAGTGCAATTGCATTTCTATTTTTGGGAGAGGTAAGAATGCAGCTGGGTTTTGAAGGGTTCAGAGTTCTGAGAAATTCTTAGAGATGGTGGGAGAGAATTCCATTTTTTTTTTGGCAGTAGTAGTTGGTAGTGGTAGTTTTTCACTTCCTTCTGACTCACCAATACTGTTCTTCATTTACCTTAGTATCTTCCAATACCATATTGTGGTACAAAATAACTTTCACACAAAACAGTTCATCAGAGAGTAATATTCTCATTTATTGCAAAGAACACATGTACATGGGAGACTAAGAAATCAATCATGTCACATGTCACATCGAGCCATAATTTTTTTTTTTATTTATATCATTTTTAACACCTTTATTGAATTATCAATTAAGGCATATGCAAGCATACAATTATATAAAAGAAAACAAACTGTGTTAATATGTTCACAGTTACAAACATTATACATAACATATATTATTTAATATATTTATTATCAATCCAGCATTACATAAATTGATCAATTCCTGTTTTTCCTTAAACCTCATTCCACCAAAATTCTGCATGTATTGTTCTCACAATAAACATTTTTCCATTTATAGTTTGCTCTTACCCTTTTCTAAAGATCCTACTTCCAGTTCTTTTATCTCTGTTACAATATTCAGTTCTTCAAATGCACTTGGTTTAGACTTTGATTTCCAGTTTTTAGTACTTCAATTTTGCAGCACCAGAATTAACCTTAACAAGGTATTACTATGTTTAGGCAATTCCGATCCTGTATCGCAGCAGACAAATAATTTCCTTAGTTATTTCAGTACTCTGTGGGGAATTTGTAAAGTCTGCCAACTAATTACACTCTCCAAACATACATTTCCAGTTATCTCTTTCTTCCCTATCACACCTCCAACATTTACCATCTAGCTCAGGAAAATTATTTGGAGTCTGCTTGGGGTATAAAAATACCTATGGAAACACTTTCAAGTAAAAGTCCTAAATCTTCTAGACTTTGTTGTGTATTTGGGAGCCATACATATGTCCTCCCATTGTTTCCTTGAAAATTGCTTATCCAATATCTCTTTGGATTTCTAACCTCCTCTGATTGATTCCTATAGTTATCATGGAATATTTTATATACCATGTTGATTATTCCTTTGTAACAGCAGCTTCAGTTCTAGATTCAACTAACAACTCTACCAGAGCAGGTCTTTCACTTAGGATTCCCCATATCCCTTTTTCTTTGCCTATACTCTAATATCATTCCCTGATTGGGCAGGCAGTCTCTAACCTGCAGCCCAAATGTCTTCTTTGCCTTTTCTCACTCCATTAACTTTCTGTAGTTATTTGCTCCCAATATCTTGAAACATATGCCAATTTTCTGCTGTAAATTCCATTCCCCTCTTGCCTATTTTCTTTACCCCTAATTGCAGTCCACCCTATAGGCAGAATCTACTTTTTCCATTCTTGTATTGATTTAATTCTTAGAATACTTTGTGTTGCTTTATAAATATGGTATTTCATGTGGCTGTTGTTATTCTCCTTAAGGATCTGCATCCAAAATCCCACTCACACTTTATTTCTTGAATTTCCTCCTTGCTATATTGTTATCCTTCCACTTTGAATTATAGCTTTCTGCTTGTGTTATGTATATGAGCCTTAACTGTGTAGCTCTAAAAGATCTCTTCAAATCAGGTAATCCTAAAATACCTTGTTCTCTTGGGAGGGTCAACTTATTCCTCTTGATCCTTGCACTCTTCTCCTTCTAGATCAAATCATTCAGCTGTTTATTAATTACATCTACAACTTCTCTTCTGATTGATAAGCATATGCCTGACCTGTATATAAAACTAATTACATCCACAACTTCTCTTCTGATTGGTAAGCATATGCCTGACCTGTATATAAAACTAATTACATCCACAACTTCTCTTCTGATTGCTAAGCATATGTCTGACCTGTATATAAAACTAATTACATCCACAACTTCTCTTCTGATTGATAAGCATATGCCTGACCTGTATATAAAACTAATTACATCCACAACTTCTCTTCTGATTGATAAGCATATGCCTGACCTGTATATAAAACTAATTACATCCACAACTTCTCTTCTGCTTGATAAGCATATGCCTGACCTGTATATAAAACTAAAGGGACTAAAAACATTTTCATTGTTTGTATCTTCCAAAAACGAAATGTTCTAGAAAACCAACACTTGACAATACAACAGCAAAACCAGTTCCCAGGACAAGCCACAATTCACAAAGATGTAAAAATAAACTTCTTCTTTATTAGATACAAAAACAATGGTTGAGCGCTTTCATCTACCCAACGTAGATTTCATCAGAACCAAGCGAGACATGTTTTATCGAAAGGCACTAGACACAGTTTTGAGTTTTTAGTATTGGAGTTGATACATAACTCCATGAGACTAGGGAACATAGGGAATTTCACTGAAAAGGAGGAGAACAAATGGATTATCAGACTGCAAGCAGATGTTGGACATGGTCTCAATGAAAGAGTTACTTTAAAACCGTTCCTTAGAGATCGTGCTCTCAAACACAATTGAGTTTTAATGTTATTTTTTGATTTATATTATTATTTTGATTTATATTATATTTGAGCTTTTTATCTATTTTCAAGTTAAGTATGTTGAACATATTTTGTTGAACAGTTTTTAGGAATAAGGTTTTTGCTTTTAAGATAATGTGTAATTACATACACCCTTCAGGTGTGATACTACTATAATTGTGACTAAGCAACCATTGGTCCATGTGACTATGCTCTTGAGTATTTTATTCACACTGTTTTTAAGTTTTTATTGAAGTCTGATGAAGCGTCCATAGTAGACGCGAAAGCGCTTACTGCTCCATTGTTCTTAATAAAGGATTTTGTACGCAAGATTGGTTGGCTTTGATTGTCGTGGAGTACCTGTACCTTTATTTTGTTGTTTTTTGTTCTGTTAATGTTGTCAAATGTCTGCCTCCCCTCCACAAAGCCACACTGATCAATATCTATCAATGTTGGCAACACCTTTGCAATTCTTTTAGCTATTATAGACATAACCACTTTATAATCATGATTTAAAATTGAAATGGGCCTGTATGAAGCTGGGTCTGATGAGTCTTTACTGTCTTTAAGTATTACAGTGACTGGGGCTTTCTTCCAGGATGTTGGTGCTTCCCCTCCTTTTAAAATGCTGCTAAAGAAAAACTTTCCAGATCTTTATAACTTTCTTCCCTCCTATCTGCCAAACTTGTACAGGAATACTCGTGGAAATTGGTTGTATATCATCATTTTTATCAAATCTCCTCCTGTCTTAACTGCTAATTGTAGAGTTTCATCTACCTCTAAATTTGGCATGTCCAAGTTATCTGTAAATATTTCCATTTGTGTTTTTTTTTCTTGATTTCCATATTCACTTACTTTTTACAAATGTTCTGTAAAATTTCCAAAATACCTGTAATACCTCTACAGGGTCTTTGGTTATTTTTCTTTTTATAGGCTCCCTAAGTTTAGCAACAATCCTTTCTACTGTTCTTTCTGTTGCCTAATTCATTGTCTAAAAGTTTTTGTGTTCAGAGTTATTATCAAAAACAAATAAAAGAGAAAATATATCTGACTACCATGGATAAGCAAACAAACAGATTTATTAAAAAATAAAAATGAACACAGTGCACGGTAAGCACTTTAACTACCTAATGTAGCTTCTTCAGGCCATTAAATAAAAAATATAAACAACCAAATTTAAAAAGCATTGTTACCCATTCAAAGAACACATTAGCAGATAGGTCCCCCCTCAACATAAATCATTGCATCAAAGTCATTGATACAAATACATTCATAAAAACAGTGCTAGAGACTGGAGCTATCTATTTAAAGTGCTCATTACACTAATGGAATAATCCATATGCTTTTAATATAGGTTTAATGGACACATTCCCATTCAATCCTAGGCATGTATCAGCTTGTAGCAATACTATCCACCTTAGTTCAGCACATTTAGTCTTAATAATCAGATCTCCTCCCCTAAGGTGTTCTCTAACAATTTCTAGGACAGTAAACTTAAAATTATGGTCAGGGCCATTCACAGCAACATGTTTAGCCAATGCACTATTATCAATGGACTTTCTAATGTAACCAATATGCTCTAAGATCCTCTGTTTAAAACTACGATTAGTTTTGCCCCCCATGTAATAACCATCACATAATACACATCACATGTCTAGTTTTACAGTCAGCGTAGAAATTGAAATCAATCCTACACTGAGTAATCGGACATAAAATAAAACTCATAGACCAAATAAAGGCACAAGCAGAGCAATTCCTGCAAAGAAATGTTCCTAAATGATCTGAACCAACAGTACTAAAATTACTGTTACCGGGACAGCTATAACATAAATACTGTTTCAAAGACCTGTTATTCCTAAAAGCAAAACTAGGTGTGGAGCCAACTAGTTTACTGATATCTTTATCAGCTATTAGGACCGGCCAACACTTCCTGATTTCATCACATATTACAGCTGTCTCACTAGAATAAGTAAGCACTAGATGTGAAAAATGTTCCTATGAGAGAGGAGAAACAGCATCACTGCTATTCCCTCGATCACCAAAATATGGTCTAGCTGTAGTCGTCCTTAGGGAACGTATCTTGTTAGTCATCTAAGCAACATCACAGGCAGAGTAGCCTCTGGAGACAAATTGCTGTGAAGCAGCCTCTAAGGCTCATTCTGCTGGTACATCTTTACTATGGAGACGCATTTCTCTGAGCAGCTGTCATTTAACAACATTCCTAGTGATATGTCCAGGGTGCATGCTGGTTTTATGCAACATGTTGTTTCATTTACACTGTTTGCTAAATGCCCTGGTTTCAAGCTGGCCGAAACTATCTTTACAGAGAGAAACATCTAAAAAATCAATCATGGAATCAAAATATTTATGACTGAACTTTAGAAAAGAAGTAGCACCATGTAAGTAAGTTACAAACCTATCTAAATATCCAATAGTTCCTTTCCAGAAAACAAATATATCATCAAAAAATGTTTATAATAAACTAAGCTATCTGAAAAAGGATTATTATATACAGAATCAAATTCCCACTGTGCAAGGACAACACGGTACTTCTTCTTTTCTAAAGTTCAGTCATAAATATTCTGAGTCTGTGATTGATTTTTTAGATGTTTCTATCTGTATTTGTATGTGTTTGATCTTCTTTAGGGTATTAGTTTTCAATGGAATGCTTTTATTACTAAATCATGTTTTCCTACATGCTTTGTGCTAGCTCCACATTTATGTTTGTGATGTGACTGTTTCCCTTTATTGACTATTCTTATTAACATTTAGTCTGACGATATCATGGTAGATGATGATTGTCAGTGTTGTCTATGTCTGGTAACATAAACCAGCCCATGGAGATGAGCAGAAGTACTAGAATTAATTTGTTGTGTGTCTGGGGAAGTAATAGGTGTTTTGGCAAGGTGCACTGCACCTGCTGTCTTGGAGAGTGAGAACTATTGGTTTCATGAAAAGCAGGTTGATTATTTATTTTTTATTTATTTATTTTGCATTTGTTGACCGGGCTAGTCTAACTGGAATAAAATCCATTTTCAGTAGAGGCCCGGGGAGAAAAGCTCCAACACAGATATTTATATACAATAAAAAATAATCACAAGTTCAAAGAAGTATGACAGTAGTAAAATAGCTCTAAGCAGTTACAGCCATACACAGACACAATATATGACTGTAATAATTGTCTCGAATTCAAAGAATTATAATGGTAGTTAAAAAGGGTCTAAACAGATTACAGACATACAGATTAGGTACAGTTGTCATTACAAGCATACCTAGCTCATGCTGAGGTGATATGCAATGCAATACATATAAAAACAAATTAGTAGTTTTTAATTGGAAGCAGGATAAAAAAGTATATACAGTTGATAAATTATACAAATGTATCATATGATATAGTGAAATAAAGATATATAGGAAGCAGCAAGAGGATGTAAGTAGGTGGAATGTACTGTACTATAAGTAGGTGGAATTATAAAGTGGAGGAAGGGCAAAAGGGATTACTGGCCAGTCATCATCTGAAGACTCTTGTTGTGTAAATGCTAATTTTTCTAATTGCCTTAAAGGATACATACCCCAGGAATGATGTTTTTCATCTGCACACTTTTGTAATGTAGTTAGTGTTCTATTTGCTGCCTGCAGCTGTGACTTTAATCTAGATGAATCATACTTAAACTTCTAATTACAGATTCTTTTCCTTATTTTTTACTTCTTCTTGACAGTCATTAAAAGCTGACTAACAAGAAACTGGTACTTTATTTACTTTCTGTTTCAGTTTGTCTTTAAGATTTTGTAAAATTTTCTTATCAAAAGACCCCTTTTCCAGAAATTGTAAAGAGCTGTCATTTTAGTTAGCTCAGACCATTTTACCAAATAATTGCAGCTTGTCTCGACCATACTTATTAAACAGGTGCCTGGCTGGAGTCCCATACTCTTTCTCTTTTAAAACACCTGCACTGGCAGTCATGATACAAACCCAGTCTCATAACAAAGGGATAGATATGTGACTATGATTATAAATTCACTCTCACACTAATAAGGAATCCTCTCTATTTTGATTAAAACCTGTTCTCATATATGAGAAGGGGTACTTTGTTCTTCTGACAAAGATACTCTGTCCTTGTCATTTTGTGATAATTTCTAAAAGAAACTTGCCTTATTGTATTAACTGATTAGTTATAGTTATTTCTTACATGCAATTTCCCCGCTCTCATACAAATTACCCACTCACATACAACTGTGCCTAATACAGAGGTTGATAGTAAAGGTTACCTGTAGACACTACAAACTCTGCTGAAGGAGAGAGAAATAAAGTTATGTTTTTACAGAACAGAAACTTGCCTGACAAAAAGCCTGTCACAACAGGGCAATTGACAATTTCTGGTGCAGAGCACACAAACGGCTCAAAATATATGAGAGCTCATGGGACCAAACTGTTATGGTACAAAATAAGATTCACACAGCACAATTCAGCAGAGAATAATAATCTCATTTATTGCAAAGAGCACGCATGTATGGGACATTAGAAAATCAAGGTCCTACCTTGTTATAAAAAGCTTTTGTCATTTATACCATTTTTGATCAAGTGCAGTATTATTGTAGTAACTAAAATATAGCCATTGACCAATTAAAAATGAACACTATAGCATTAATTTTGCTAAGATCTCCTGACACTCTATCTGTACCTTTTCATATTAGGAACAAGTTCCAAATTCCAGAAAATAACTTTCTGTACTTGCAATATTGGCAGTTTCATGTTGGCAGGAAATAAATAATCAGAAGCAGATTAAAACAATCCGAAATGTATCTTGAAATGAAAACATATTTATTTATTTGACATTTGGTAACTGGGTTGGTCCAACTGAACAAAATAGCCCTTTTTCAGTGAAGACTCAAGGAGAAAAGCTCCAGTACATAGACATTGCAGTAATAGCAGACAATGAAACTATGAGGTTACAATAAAGCAAAGTTATACAAAATAATATAAAGTTATACAAAACATATATGACTGACATAGTGTGACATACTCTGAGACACGAGTAGATACAGTAAGAGAAACATAGAATCTATAGTTAAAGATGTGGAATCAACCTAGCTATTTTTTTTTCATAACAGGAGAGGTAGGAATGAGATGAAAGTGGTAATGGCAGTGATGTAGGAGAGACAGAAGATGGTAAAGGTGGGATTTAGTATAGTAAAAAGAGGAAAGTAAAGTGAGGCAATAGTATATACGTATTTACATGGGTTACAGTCAACTGATAGGTGGAGTAGAGAAGACAGAGAGATAGAAGTGTGGGAGTTGGAAAGTATTGAACAGTGCATAGTTGGTAGAAAGGATGTGGAAGAGATCAGGTGGGGTAATTGCAATTACAAGACCTAGAGTCAAGTAGAAATTGTTTAGCTCTTTTTTGAAGTGTTGGGGGTGGAGGGTGTTTCTTATGCATGATGGGAGTTTATTCCAGGCCCGGGCTACAGTATGTTTGTGGAGAAGTTTACCTATGTTTTTGTTAGGTTTATGGATGGAAAGAGCTGTTGATTAGATGTATGAAGAGAACGATTGGGAGTGTAATAAGTGACGAGGGAAGAGAGGGAGGGGCAGAATGTGGGTTTATATAGAATGGAGTGTAGGATTCAAAATTGTGTAAACTTGAGTTGTTGGGGGAAATTCTAGCCATTGGAGTTTGTTGAGAGCAAGGCAGTGGTGTGAGTAATGTGGCAAGTTAGAGGCAAATCAAGCTATTTTGTGGTATGTTTGTTCTAGCTTAGATAAAAGTGTGGATTGGATATTAGTAAATATTGGAACTGCATATAGAAGGGAGGGGAGGAGGAGTGCTTGAGCTAGGGAGAACTTAGTGTCAGAGGTAAGGAATCTTCTATTTCTATATAATAGTTCAAGTTTTTGATGTTTTTTTTAATACATTGTTGGATGTACAGGTTAAATTTCAGTTCAGCATCAACAATGGTTCCTATGACTTTAGTATGGGGCTCTGCTTTGATGGTGGTCTTGTCAAAGGATGTAATAATGAAGGTGATTTTATGGTGTGCTAGAGGTCAAGGTAGGAATAGTAGAAGTTTTGTTTATTTCAGATTTAAGACAAGTTGGCTGTCGGAGAGCCATTTTTCAATGGATAGGAAAGAGTTTTGGGTATGTGTGTAGAGGTCAGAGATACTGTTTGAGATGGTAAGGAATGTTAAATCGTCTGCATATTGAATAAGGGAGGATTGTCTGCAGGTAGTATGGAGGTCATTGGTGAAGATATTGAAAAGTAGAGGCCTGAGAATGGAGCCTGGGGGACACCTGTTTTGATGGATAAGAAGGAGGAGCAGGAAGAGACTGATTGCTGGCTATTGTAGAGGTAGCTTGCAAACCAGTCAAGGGTGGTTCCAGAGAGGTTGAGATTGGCTAATTTTGACAGAAGTAAAGGGTGAGCGACAGTATCAAAGCCTTGGATAGGTCGAGGAAAAGGCAAGATATTAGTTGATTGCTGTCTCTGGCCTTGGCTACTGTGTGGGTAAAAGATAATAGTGTAGTGGAAGTGCTACGGTATGGCCTGAAGCCATTTTGTGTGGAAGTCAGCAAGTTTTCCTGGAGAAGAAGATTTATGAGCTGAGTGTGGATGTGCTTTTTAAGTATTTTTGATAAGGGGTAAAGTATAGTTATGGGCCTATAATTAGATGGGTCAGTAGAATTGCCACCGTTGTGCAGTGGGACAGTGTAAAAGGGTTTCCAATTTTTGGGACTATGGCCTCTTGAATGGATCTGTTGATTAGTAAAATAACAGGATAGGCTATGGAATCAGTGGCAAGTTTGAAGAAGATGGGAGGAAGGTTGTTAGTAGAGGGGGACTAAGTTTGAGTTTAAGGAGTAGTGATTTGATACAGGTAGTGGAGACTGGTTTGAGGGAGAACAGGTTTTTGCTTTGTGGGTATAGGGGGTGGGAGGGGGATCAGGGTTGTGATTGTTATGTGTTAACATTTGAATAGTATCAATGAAGTAGTTGTTGAGAAGGGTAGCAGTTTCTAGTGGGGTATTATTTGGGAAAAGCGAGGGTGTGGTAGTGTTTCCAGGATTAATGATTTTGTTTACAGTAGACCAGATTTTTTCTGGGTTAGATTTTCTGTTAAATTGAGGTGAGGAATAGAAAGTTTTCTTATCATTGTTGATTAATTTTTGGAGAGATTCCTGAGTTGTCTATAGTTTTGGAGAAAAGATGGTGTTTTGGTTTTCACCCAAGCTTTCCAAGCACTATCTCGTTTATGCATAAGGGATTGGGTTTCTTTGGATAACCAGGGGGTGTAGTTGGTTTTAATTCTAATTCTCCTAGGTGGGCTGAGGGAGTTGATAATGTCAAGAAGTGTCTGATTAAACATTAGTATGGCATCATTGAGAAGGAGGTGCCGGAGGACTGACCATTTGATTTGTGATAGTAAGGAGTTAAAAATTTCAGGATTAAAGTTGGACAGTTTACGACAGTCTCTGTAAGAATGTGACTTAGGTGCTTGGAGAGGTTTACTGACATAATGTTGAATGCTAAATGGTTGAATCTGAATTGGATGATCAAAATGTTGAAATAAAATTAGTCTAAATACATAATGTTGAAAGTATCAAATGTGCCCATTTCTGCACTGTAGTGCGATCCCGGAGTTGATATATTTAAGTAGGGGGTGTGGGGGGTTCCGGGTGGGCATAGCCCCCCCTGCAAAATAGTAGGGTTGATCTCATTGCTTTTTCAATGAAATGATTGTAGACATTTTTATAATTCAATGTTTTGGGTTGAGATGTTATTTTTTCAACCAAATGACTATTAGACATTATGAAATTCAACATTATGTTGGTTAACCGCTTGGAGAGTGTATCTTAGGATGTGGGTAGGAAGATGGTCACTCAGGGTATCAGGTAAGGTATGTAGGTTGTGGTAGAGAGTAGGTGTGTTGGTGAGAATCTAATCAAGTGTTGAGGAGGTAGATGAAGTTTTATGAATGTGTGTAGGTGAGGAGATTTGTTGGTGAAAACCATGTAAATTGATGCTAAATTGTGGGGAGTCAGTAGTCCGTTTGGACCAGTCAGTATTTACATCTCCTAGGATGACAGTTTCATAGGTTATATTGAGGGAGAACCAAGATAGAATATTCTCAAGGGTGGAGATATTATTGCTTGGAGGACTGTATATAGTTGCTATGGCAAATTACTTGTGTAACTTTAGGTGAGAACTCAGAATAAGTATTTCAGCAGGGTGGAACTCTGGAACAGGGATGTTAAAAGGTGAGAGGTTTAGTTGATCAGAAAAGAGTATGGCAAAGCCTCCACCTTTCTTTGGGATCCTATTAGAACAGAAGATGTTGTAGCCAGGTAGCATAACTTCAGTATTAGGGATAGAAGGTTGAAGCCAAGTTTCAGATAGGATAAGAATATGTGGGGAGTTAGGGGCAATCCAGGTATGCAGTTCTGAGGTTTTATTGACAATGCTTTGGGCATTCAGAGAGTAGATAGACATGCTTTTTGGGTAGGAGGTGGCAGGTCTGGGAGAGGGGGGGTTGAGAGGGGTTGGGTGAGGAGAGGGGGAAGGATAAGATTTTATGAAAGACTTGTGGAGATGAGGGAGTGGGGCCTGGGTTGGGGTGGATATCACCAGAGAGAAGTAAAGTAATTATGGATGCATTAAGGAGTGCATGGAGGGGATAGTAATTGATGAGTTTTATTTTGGGTTGGAGTAGAGATGCTGAAGTATGTTGTGTTTAAAAAGGCAATTAATGGAAAACTTATAAAGGGATGGGGAGATGTCTTTATGAGTTAGGCTGTTCAGGGCTGTGGGAGATATACTAGGGTAAGACAGTTGTATATGATAAGAAGTAGTGAGTGTGAGAATGGTAAGTAATGGGAGAGAAAGGTATTGAAGAGGAACATTGTAGGGAGTGAGGGGTCTGGAGTAATGGCTAGGGTGGGTTGGAGGATGTGGAGGTAGGGTGTGGTGATGTGTCTACTGTTAGAGGAGTGTCTTCAGGGAGAAAGTGGTGGATGATTGGTACAGAGGAAAGAAGGGGTGTCGAGTTAGAGTATAAATTACAGGAAATAGGGGTGGGTGGGAATGGGGGTAGGGTAGAGGAATTAAATGAGCCCAGAGCATATGGGAGGGCAAATGTTGCGGGAAGAAACCAGGTCAAGAGACAGACCATGAGAGGAAGAAAAACAATCAGTCCATCTAATAGCCAGCAATGAAGTTGTTTTAGGTATTATCAATCCTGGTGGATGTTTTGTGTGACCTATACACAGAATTAGGTCATATGGGTGTTCTTTGCATGGTGGTAGTTAGCAGGAAGGATATGCATTTATGCAGTTATGCCACCCTTGATGTGGCTGTGACTGCTAGCTAGTTCAAGTCAGGCTAGAGTTTAGTGAGAGGGGGCACTGATAATGTGGTTGCAGCTCAGAGGCGAGCTATCTAAAAGTGGGATGTTCTTCCACAATAGTTATGCTGGAGCAGTGAGGGAAGGGAGAGGGGGCCAGGTGGGAGACCTACCAAGCAGGGAGTGCACGCCACCAGAAAACAGATAATGCAAAAAGAGCAAATACTTTAATTTATAGCAATTGAGTAGTAACATACATTCTTCACTGTAGCTGGCCAATATAAAACCCAAGTTTCCAGGTAATGGATATCACTGGCAGGTAACATAGAGTAGAGTGGGAGTGTCAAGGTGCAAGACACAGGTACAAGCTGAAGGGTTGTGAAGGGAAAGCAAAAAAGAGAGAGAGGTTAGAGATACAGAAAGGACAACAAGTTCATCTCAAATAGTAGGAGTGATAGAGCAGTGCTAGTTCATTGTATCAGCAACATGAAGCATGTGCTGTGAGAGAGACAGAGTTATAGTGTAGTAGCAATTGATAAAACAATGTAACAACTGTAATCAGTATTTGAGCAACAAAGTTAAACAGCAAAAGGTAGCAATATAATGCACAGTAGAAACACGTTTCTTTCAGGGTAGCAGCTGTAATCAGTAATAATCAGCACAATTATGTTAGGAAGTGGAAAATTAAGCATATTATAAACTTAGATAACCTAGGTGAACATACATGCATAAAATAAAGCAGCACATTTAACTAGCTGTGATCTAATGACTACGTATTCCATCCGGGTGATATGGAAGTGCTAGAAGGACAATTGTTCCAGTAAAACCACTCTAATGTATTTGTACAGAGACAAAATAATTAACATAGTACAGCTCTCAAAACAGTTCAGCAAACACTAAATAACTGTATAACATGTACATCAGAATAGCAGTTATTGGTCACTTACAGTGGCGGCACTCCTCGCTGGGATGGCAAGATGAAGCTGCTGGATACTGCAGGTTTGAAAATGGTGCATATTGGGCTACCTTTATTGTAACCTAGCTTCCACAAGTGGAGGGGGGAGAGACTCAGGTGAATTGCAACCAATGGGCTGCAAAGCTCATGGTAGTTCAGAAACCAGGTTGAGAGATAGATCCCGGCAGGAAGAAAAACAATCAGTCAATCTAATAGCCATCACTGAAGTCATTTTAGGTAAGTATTATCCATTCTGGTGGATGTTTAGTGTGACCTATACACAGAGTTAGGTCATATGGGTGTTCTTCATGTGGTGGTAGTCAGTGGGAAGGATGTACAGTTATGCAGTTATACCACCCTTGATGCAGTTGTGAATGCTAGCTAGTTCAAGTGAGGCTAGAGTTTAGTGAGCGGGGCACTGATAATGTGGTTGCAGCTCAGAGGTGAGCTAGCTAAAAGTGGGATATTCTTCCACAATTGTTTTGCTGGAGCAGAGAGAGAAGGGGGAGGAGGCCAGGTGGGAGATCTACCAAGCAGGGAGTGTGCACCAGTAGAACACAGATAATGTAAAAAGAGCAAAAACTTTAATTTAAAGCAATTGGGTAGTAACGTAGTTTAAGATAGTAGTAATGCACTTTAAAATATAAATACTAGCATTTCCTGCATTTTAAACTTCTCCCTTCACAATCATACATATAGCTTACTTACTAGTGATACAGAAATTATAGTCTGACTCTACTGTTCTAGTAGTTATTTTGTTGCATTCTACCAATACACTTTCAATGTCAATGCGCTGCAAAAAATTCAATTTTTAAAAGGTACGACATTTACATTTTCACTTCTAGCAGCTTGGCTAAAAATCAAATAGTTGATAGATACAGCAGTGTTAGTTAAACAATTGATGTGTTGTTGTCCTATCTCAACTTCATTCAGACCAGGTTAGGTTCGGATCTGCTCCTTGGATCTGACTCAGCCTTTGTATGGAAACTCGAGGTCTTCCACTAGCTCGTGGCTAAACCATATCCCAGCATGTACTAGGTAAACTCCCCAGATTTTGTTTGCCACTAAACAAGATTGGGTGCTCATTCTACTGGCTCTGGCTAAGTATACTCTTTATTATAATCACTTTTGTTGGTTGCTGTTGTCAAAGAAAAATACTTCAAAAGACCAAAAGCATAAGATTCAGTTCAGGTATCTTTATTCTTGCACAAGGAGACAAAAAATGCAGTTACAGAGTTTGTCTGATGAAATCAGGAAGTGTCACAATTATTGTACCTTTCTTTCAAGACATTGCCCACTATGGCTGACATAGTAGATCACCAGTTCACAATTCTGTTACTTTACAGATGTTTCTCACATTTCTAGCTGACTCTTCAAAGTTTAAAAAAGATTTTTTCAGTAAACAGGATGGCCTTGACGACCACCTGTCAATTATAACTTTCTTGCTATGTGATGTTACAAGTCTAGGTACTATGGCTAATTCTAGCACAGTGCAAGTACAGATTTCTGAAGCAGTTCATTGTTTATAGTATCTTGCAGCTTGTGCACTTTTTCATTAGCATGAACAGAGCTTATTGTCCATAATGAATGGATCTACAGAAATTATTATTCTTCTTCATTTAATTTCCTGACCTAGCAGAAAATCACCTGCTTTCCAGTACATTTCCAAAGCATAAACATGTATTTTGCTGTGCTAGCAAACTAGGTCAGAGTGCATCTTGCAGTGTCAGAAAGCACAATTTCAGAAAAGCATGTTTTCAGTTTCAAACAGAACTAATGCTGCATATAGAATAGAAATGTGTTAATCTTCCCTTATTTAAAATAAGCATTACACACATATGTTAATACATATTTTTCTAACATTTCCCCCCTGTTAATACTTTTTATTCTATTTCAAAAGCATAAACAGTTTGTTTCTTCTCCTAACCTCTTCCTTTGAGGATTTGCAACTAAGAGAGTCATTCAGTTTAAACTTATGAAAGTGTTTCCTTTTTCAACAGTTCTTCAATTTCAGTACTTTGATACAAAGTCTCAGAAACTGACATGTCTATAAAATCTTTGATTAATTTTTTCATGCAAGGAATACCATAGCAAATACATGCTCCTAACAAAAGTAATCCCACACAAATGGCAATCAGGATGTTCTTTAGGATGGAACCCCACCCCCCCAAACAAATTCTGGAAAAAGTCCGTCAGTGGGTTCGGGCCTGGCCTGGTCATGTCTGACACTTGCTGAATCACTTCCAAATGATCGTTGATTTCATGTTTATTGTCGGGAATGAATGAACAACACTCGTCTTTGATTAAAGCGCACGTACCACCTCTCGCCTCTAGGGTGAAGTCAAGAGCCATGCGGATTTGAAGCACCACAGTTCTCATCACATTCAGTTCATCAGTCATTAATTCAAGAGCAGAAAAAGTTGCATTGCTCATGACCTCGAGAAGTTTGGATAGCTTTCTGAGTTCCCAAATTGATTTAACTGCACCATATGCAGGGGCTATACCAGCCCAGGATATGATTGTGTCACTCAAGTCCATGTGTGCTAGTTTACTCTTGTCTTTCACAGAGTTATGGTTTCTCCAGCCTGCTACGATCTGTTCCATTGGATTCTCAGGTTTCTTGATTGGATTTTCAGGTTTTTTTGCGACGTGTCTGACGTTTCGAATTCTCCCATGAGGCAAAGCTGTAGTGTGTCGTATGGCCGGGACCAGGTAACCCAAAAAACAACTGCCGGACCAATTCTCAGGCAACCAGTTGTATGCCTTTTTCACACATATGAAATAACAGTTTTCTACCTTAGTATTGATATACACCTTCCCTGCATGAAACATTTTCTTATCTATAATAGACAGTTGCTTTAAAAGAACAGAATTATGTTGTATATCACTGACAGTTTTATGCAAGGACTCAAAGTATGAGTCATAATCTGCATCACAAATTGTTTCTGTATTTTCAGCATTTTTAGGTTTAATATAACATTAATAAGAAACCGTTACATTACATTTGCTCCAACCTACTTGAATCATGTCATTCTTAAAAAAGCATACAATTCCTGTTTGTGTAACAGGTAGGAATAATGCAATTTTGTCTCTAGCTTTTACAGGTGTAGTCTCAAAAATCAAGTTTTCCCAGGTCTCATTGACCCCTAGGGGGACAGCAGCCATCAATAATCCCCCGTATGCTGTTGGTATAGCTGTGCAAATGCAACAATTTGAAACATTAAAAGTCTCAGCATACACATATTTGATTGCTTGGTAAGTGTTAAAGTTCGGATGCCAGTCTATGAATGTTGAATCATGTTTGTTCAGTCTAGCTGGTGTGGCTGAAGAAAAGAAAGGCCACAGCAAAAGCCACAGCAAAAAGAACATTGTCACTAATGCAGTTATTAAGATGATTATGCAACACTGCTGAAGTCGTTCAGCATTTCTATTATCTCTGGGTCTTGTCATTCTACTGCTGCTGTGTGTTAGCAAGAGTTTTATCAAGTTCAAAGTTTTTGACTAATTTACAGTGTGTCAAATGAATCCAAGATGAACGTTCCGCAATTTTGACTGCTGTGGGTGTGCTCAGCAGTACTTGATATGGACCTTCCCACTTTGGTGTCGTCCAATTCTTCTTTTTGATTGTCTTCACCCAGACTCAAGTGCCTGGGGCTACCGCCACTTCAGATGCTTTGGTTTGGTCTTTATCTGAAACAGAATTAAACTGTAAAAGATGTTTGTTATTCAGCATACTCCTCATATACTCTGCAGGTGTCCAATCTGCTTCCTGGTCTGCAGGCATGAGACGTTTCCACTGAGGTATATAATAAGCTCTTCCAAAAATCTTTTCGAAAGGTGTCAATCCTTTTGCATTTGGAACAGTTCTCATGTTCAACAGTGCCAGGGGCAAACAGTACACCCAGTTCTTCTGTGTATCAGCCATGAGTTTTTTAAGCTTATTCTTTAAAACTCCATTGTGCCTCTCTACTAACCCTGCAGATTGAGGGTGATATGCACAGTGATGTTTTAAAGAAATCCCAAAATACCGGCTCAACTGTTGTATAGTTTGGTTAATGAAATGTGTACCATTGTCACTGTAGATCCTTTCCGGTATGCCAAATCTAGGAATAATTTCTTTAACTAGGGTCTTTGCAACAGTGGCTGCATCTGGTTTACTAGTCGGAAAGGCCTCCACCCATTTGGAGAACATATCCACAATGACAAGGCAGTACTTTTTATTTTCACATTTGCTCAATACTATGAAATCCATACAGATAGTATGAAACGGATACGGTGGTGTAGGGAAACTCCCTTGCTTGGGTTTTAATGCCCCTTGTGCATGATGTTTATTACAAGTGTGACATGACAGGCAAAATTTTTTAGTGTAGTTTGTAAACCCGTACGTAGCGAATACCCGATTCACTAACTGTACCATCCCCCCTGTTGAGACATGGCTCTGCCCATGGCTCAACAAAGCTGCATATCTAAATAAATTAGACGGTAATATCGGTTTTCCCTCTTTGGAGATGTACAGCCCTTCCTTGAGAATTGCTCCTCATTTTTTCCATTTTTGTTTTTCAGCTTGTGTAGTAAGTGTCTGCATTGTTTTCAACATTTCTAAGTCTAAAATCTCAGAAGGTTGTAATTTCTCGTTCAAAAGAAATGCTTCTGAGGCTGCTTGCTTTGCAGCTGTGTCAGCTCTCGCATTGCCTTTTGAAATCCTATCTTGTTGTTTTGTATGAGCTATGCATTTACAAATAGCTACTTTCTGAGGCAACTGAACAGAATCTAACAAATCTAAGATAAACTGTGCATGGTTAATCAGTTTGCAGTAGATGTCACCATTCCTCGATTCTTCCACTGTTGTGCAAAAATATGTACAGTAGAGAAAGCATACTGGCTGTCTGTAAAAATGTTTACGCTTTTACCCTTTGCTAAGGTACATGCCCGTGTCAAGGCAATCAACTCTGCTGCTTGTGCAGATAAGCTATGTAGTACAGGTTTCGCTTCTATAATCTCAGTATCAGAAACTACTGCATAACCTGTTAGGTTCTGTCCTGTAGGACTCCTTTTGCATGAGCCATCCACGTAATATGTCACCTCGGCATCATCCAAGGGAACATCCATGAGGTCTTTTCTAGGCAGTGTCTTTTGCTCAATTACCTGCAGGCAGTTATGGGGTGTGCCATCCACAGGAGTTGGGAGCAAGGTAGACGGATTCAAAGTAGTACATCATTCAATTGTCATGTGAGGTTGGCTCAGCAATATAGTCATACAAGAAAGATGCCTAGCAGGGGAAAGATATGCTACTTTTTCTTGCAGTAAAATGATTGCGACTGCATGAGGCACTCTCAATGTGAGAGGGTAGAATAACACTACTGAGGCTGAAGCCTGCACTGCTGTTGCAGCTGCAACTACTGCTTGTACACAGTGGGGTAGAGACCGCGCCACTGGGTCCAGTTGTGATGAATAATAAGCAATGGGGCGTTGTTTGTCTCCATGCTGTTGAGTCAATACTGATGTCATATAACCTTGCTTGCAATTTACAGTTCGAAAAAACGTTTGTGATAATTTGGTAATCCTAAAACTAATGATGATGCTATCAATTGTTTCAGTTTGCAGAAAGTTAATTCAGCTTCTGGTGTCCACTGTATTAAATCTTGTGCTGCCATAGGCTTCTTAAAAATCAGGTTGGTTAAAGGTGCAGATTCCAAAGCATAGTTTGGGATCCAGCTTCGACAAAAATTAGTCGTACCCAGGAAGAACATCATTTCCTTCTTGGTTGTGGGTTTTGGTGCTTGTAAGATCGCTACTTTTCTGTCCTCATCTAATGTTCTGCCATCTTTGGATATTACATATCCAAGTATTTCAGTTGTTTTCTCCAAAGCTGCAATTTATTTTTGCTTACTTTGTGTCTTTCAACTGCTAGGAATTTTAATAATGCTATAGTATCTTCCTTACAATCTCGCTGGGTAGGGGCGGCCAGCAGGATGTCATCAACATAAAGTAAAATTTGACTACCTCTTGGTGGGATATATCCCGCTAAATTACTTGCCATCTCTTGTGAGAATATTGTTGGGCTTTCACTATAGCCCTGTGGTAGTCGCGTATATGTATACAGCTTCCCCTGAAATGTAAATGCAAACCAATACTGGCTGTCAGGGTATATCGGTATCGAAAATAATGCATTGCTGATATCTACCACAGAAAAATACTTCTGTTGAGGTTTTAAATCATTCAACAAGGTATGTGGATCTGGCACCGTAGGTGCTCTTGGTATTACTGCGTCATTTACAGCTTGTAAATCTTGGACCATACGCCATTCTCCATTTGCTTTTTTAACTGGGAATAAGGGTGTGTTACATGGCGAATCAGGAGATTCCACCAGTATTCCCTTCTTAAGCAAAGCTGCTATGATTGGTTTAATACCTGCCTCTGCATCTTTTCTCAAGGGGTACTGTCTCTTTTGTGGTCTAAATGCTGACTTTGGCATGATAGTAACTGGTCCTGCTGTGTGAATAAGTCCTACATCTGACTTTCCTGTTGACCAGAGAGTTTCTGGTATGTCTAACGAAGCTTTTTCTTCCTCTTCTAATAAGAGGGCTTCTCAGCTGTCTTTGCTGGACTGCAAGTGTACAGCTGGATGTGTTTGTGTTATCCAGTTCAGTTTCTGTTTTTGTATTCATAGGTTCATAGGTTCATACTAGGCTATCTGCCCAAGGGCATTTATAAGCCTAGCCCATAGTTATGTGGCTTTCGCCACCCCTTTAGTTTGAATAAAACTATGCCTATTATTTTGCTGTGCCTCTGTCAAGCAGTGACACTGAAGTAATCCCTGGGGTATATCTGCGATCTCCCATCCATTGGTCAAGATTCCTCTTGAACAATGCCAGCGAAGTGCTCTGCCTCACATGTACCCTGATTTTGTTCCACAGCATAGGGAGTCTCTGGGTGATGAATTTGTCCCTCCAGCACGTTCTATTAATAACCGTGTCAAGGTTTAAGTCTCCCGCCCTTGTAGTTCTGAGGGATCTAGATTTTTTGAGGTGAAGCATATTCATCAAATCTGGGTTTGACATGGCCTTATATGTCAGGCACAGGTCACCTCTGAGCAAGCGGTATGAGACTGAATAGAGCTGGAGTTCTTTCAGTCGGGCAGCATAAGACGTATTTTTGAGACCCTTTATCCTTTTGGTGAGGAACTTTTGGGGCCTTTCCAGCTGCTGCAGGTGTCGGGTCAGATACATTCCGAATGGGGCATTGTACTCAATCATAGGTCTAATGAGTGATGAATACAGGGGGACGATGACCTCCCTTGATCTAGATGTGAATCCCTTCATGATCAGGTGGGCAATGTAGAAGGTTTTCCTAACTACTTTAGCAACATGAGTGTCAAACGAAAGGCTACTGTCAACCTGGGTCCCCAGATCCCTGATGACTTCTTCTGTGCTCAGTGGATTGCCACCTATATGGTAGCTAGGGGTAACCTTGTTTTTCCCGAAGGGTATGACTATGCATTTCTTGGCGTTTAACTTTAGGCCACGGCTCTGGCACCAGTTATCCATTTCTGTGAGGCCCTTCTGAAGGATATCTGTGTCAGATGTGTTTTCGACTATGGCGCCCAGTTTGCAATCATCTGCAAACTTTGTCAGCCATAACCCTCCTGTGTTTGCTTGTACTTCAGAAAAGTAGATGCCGAACAAGAGTGGACCCAGGACTGAGCCCTGTGGGACACCACTTGTGACAGGCTTTGAGTCTGACATGGCTCCAGCAACTCCGACCCTGTTGGTTCTGTCACTTAGCCAGTTTGCAACCCATCTTGTGATGTATGGGTTTACATTCAAGCTGATGAGTTTTTCGATGATACCTGAGTGGGGTATTGTGTCGAAGGCCTTTGCCAGGTCGAGGTAGGCTGTATGGACTGTTTTTCCCTCATCAATGGCCTTGGTGACTGTCTCAAAACAGTCAACCAAGTTTAAAAGGCATGATCTGCCTTTGACAAAGCCAAACTGGGTTGGATCCAAAGTCTGCAAGTTCCCTATGTCTTTATTTATGAGTTCCATTATGATCCTCTCCATGGCTTTGCAGATAAGGCTTGTCAAGCTAATGGGACGGTAATTACCAGGGTCGGTGGAGGCACCGCCCTTGTGAAGTGGGACCACAGTCGCAGTGCGCCACTCCTTGGGTACGTATCCTGAGGTGAGGCTAAGATTAAACAGCTGTTCTAACTGCGGGTTTAATTCCTCATTGAGTTTGTGGAGCACACAGCCAGGGACATGATCCGGTCCCATGGATGCTGTGTTTTTTGCCTTGGAGAGGGCAGTTCTCACCTGGGCGTTGGAGATGATTGGGGGGCTACAATCCTCTGGTATAGATATCTCTCCTTTTGGGGGAGAGGGGGGGAGAAGTTTGCACTGAACCTGTCAGCCAGTATGTTGGCAATGTGTGTAGGTTCAGTAATCTTCACATCATTTTGAACTAATTCTGAGCATATCTGGGAGTTTCCTCCTAGGTTTCTAACATAGCTAAAGAAGGCCTTATGATTGTCTTTTGAGTCCTTGGCGATTTTTCTCTCAAAATTTGCCTTGGATGATTTTATGAGAGCTCTTAGTTTTTTACTTATAATGATCAAAGGTGTCTTACCTTTCAAGGATTTTGCTCTATCTTGTAGTAGCTTCCTCCTTTTGTTGTAGAGCTTGTTTATGGCTGGGGTCCACCAGACTGGACGCTTCCCTTTGGTACAAAGAGTCTTAGTTTTGTTTGGGATTGCCTGATCCGTGCAGTCCTGTAGGTGCTGGTAGAAGGCATTTGTAAGTGATTCAGCGGTTTGAGTAATGTTTACCACTGGCTCAGGGGCCTTAAAGGAGACCACGCTAGTTTTTAGAAGTGTGAAGTCGGCTTTTGAGAAGTTTTTCACTGTGGTCTTTTTTATTTCAGGTGGGGGCGGGATGAGGACCTCCAGCGAGATTAGTTTATGATCTGATCTCACCAGTGAGGGGTATACTTCCGGTGTTGAACATTGTGATCCCATGTTCGTGATGATGAGATCAAGTATGTTTTCTCCTCTTGTGGGGATGGTGACTAGTTGTTCAATGGCATTTGAGTTTATGAACTCCAGGAACCTTTGTGCTAGAGTGTTTGGGCTTGAGTAGTGTTCCCAGTCTATATTAGGGTAGTTGAAATCACCTAGTATGGTGGTATTTGGAGATACATTTATCCCCTCCAATGTTTTCAGGAAGGCCATGTGAGGTTCCTGAGTTTGAGAGGGTGGCCTGTAACATGCTACAAATTGCAGAGCAGTCTTGCCTATGGTTAATTGCACCTGGATGGTCTCCGATGCATCATGCGTTGCCACCAACCTTGAGGTGTGGGTGTCCTTTATGAATATGGACACCCCCCTCCTTTCTTGGTGTTGTCCGGATTTTGGGGCCGGAACGCATGATATGAGGTGAAACCTGTTAGTGCTGGGGTGCTCTCAGGAGCCTTGAACCAGGTTTCTGTCACAGCACAGACATCGATGTTCTCCATACTGAGAAGGGCCTCGAGTGCATGCATCTTGAGATTGAGACTTCTGGCATTGAGCAGCATTACCCTTAGTTTTTTTCTTTTTGTGTTCTAGGGTGGTAGGTTTAGAATTTGAGCCTTGCCTAAAAAGGCACTATGGGGTGGCAAGAGCCTTTGCCAATATCCGGAAGCCTAGGGGTGACAGGTGCAAGCCGTCCCTTGCGAAGCAGCGTGGCTTGTCCAGCATGTCATCCCAGGCAGACAGACATTGGATCCCCTTTGAATGACACCAGAATTTAAGCCAATTATTAAAGCTGATCATCTTATCACTGTATTGTGGCATCATTCTAGGTGAAGGTAGGATACTGCTCAAGGTCAGGGTCATACCTGCCTGGGCTACATAATCAGAGAGCTCCTCAATGTCTCTTTTGTACGTCTCAGGTCGTTGACACCAGCGTGGACAATAACTGAGTCATACTTGTACCTGCTGTTGAGAGACCTGAGTGCTTGCGTTATGTGGCGGATTCTAGCGCCCGACAGGCAGCTTACTGTGACCTTCTCCTTACTCAGTCTGGTGAGCGGGACGTCAGTGTGTCTGACTATGGAGTCACCTATGACAAGTATGTTTGGTGTTGTATTTGGCCTTAAGGGCAGTGACTGCTTCGCACACTGATTTTGTTGTTTATGTGTTGTTTGTGTGGTGTATTGAGTTTGCAGTTGCTTGCGTGTCTGCTTTGGAGGCCTCTGCTGTTTAGGTAAATTTTTACTCAGAGCCTCCGAGTATGTCTTAGTGTGTTTATGTGTTTGATTCAGTGGTGTGGTTGAGTTATGTGAGACTGGTATTGTGGTGTGTGTAGTTGCCTTCTCCTCCTGCCTGGTCTTGCCAGTCCTGAGTTGAGAGAGCTCAGCCTCCAGTCTGGCTAAATAGCTGCATCTCTCACAAGTGTTAGTGTTACGTGGGAGGAGGAGAGGGTTGTCAGTGTACATGAGGCAATTGTAACATTGTCTCAGAATTCCCAGATTCACCAACTGGGCAGGAGAGGACGCCAGCATCTGACCCTTCGACATGCTAGAAAGAATTATGAGTTGGTATGAGACAGAAAAGTAGTGGGCTTAGCAGGGAAGTGGGCACTCCTGGGGGTTTTGCTAGTGAGAGATTTGTATAATATAGGAGTGCTTGACCTGCAAGGAGAATGCTTATAAGACAAGGGATATGCTTATAAGACAAGTGCTGAGCTTTTTGAGAAGTTCTGATTCTGTCTGTTTTTCCCATTTTGTAACTTTTTTTCCTAGGTTTACCCACTTTAAATCATTCTCTTTAGTTAAACTAACATGTGGTATTAGATTCGATTTGTAAAGTGAAAAGAACTCCTGGGGTAATGAACAGCTAACTACACTGTTCCCTTTCATGTCCCAGTACAAATTACACAGTACTAATCTGTTTGCATGATTTCTAAACAATTCTTGTTCATATTCTTTGTCAGGTCCTGGTGTATTACAATAATACAGAGTACAGTGCAACAGGTGTTGTATGTCAATACAAAGGGAGCGGAACTTACTGATAGCTACATTCATTAACTCTTCAGTTACTGCTCCAGGGCCTGTTGTAACTAAGTCCTGGCTGTATCAGTAATATGTCTCACCTTCCGTTTGCACTGCAAAAGTATTAGTTTGTCGCTGTGCTTCCATACCCTGAATGGTTGGAACTACTGCTATGCCTAATAGTTGCATAAGATCTCTGCCCAAAAGGTTCACTGGGCATTTTGCAGAAACAACAATTTTGCTTTTCTGGGTTAATCCTGAAACAGGATCTGTTATTGTAATGTTATGGGAGAGAGGATCCCGATACAGCTGTCCATTAGCTGCTTTTACTAGCATAAAGTCATGTGATTCTGAATTTTCTGGTAGTTTGGAGGGGTGTACCAGGGTTCGTGATGCCCCTGAATCGCACAAAAATTTGACTTCCCTCCCTTCTACCAGGAGTGTCACTTCTGGTTTTGTGTCAGCTAGATAGAGCTCTAAGCTCAGTAAGGCTAGGTCTAATATTTCATTTTCTTCACCATCGGTAGCTTCCTGCACTTCCTCTATTATCACATTCTCTGCTCCTTCTATCACATTCTCATTTGTCTTTTCTCTATTATTCCTATCTAGTGATTCCTGACTTTCATATAGTCAGTCCTCACCTTCATCGTTTTTGTCTTCCACTGCTGCCTTCTTATTTTTCTTGCAATCCCTTGCCAAGTGTCCCTTTTTCCCGCATTTGAAGCACTCACCTCTGTTCTTTCTCCCTTCAAAGTCCTCTGATCGCTGATCAGATTGTTTGTTTCCCTGGGCATTCTTTTTGCCCTTTTGTCCGGACTGTACTAAATAAACTTCTCCATCTTCCACAACAAATACTTGGGCTTTCTTTTTCTTTTTGTTATTAAAATGCCTTTTGGCATGTCTAGCATATTCAAGCAGTGATTGTAATCTGCTTGTACGATGGTCTACCATATGTTTAGTAATGAAACTACTTATGGGTGCAATACTGCCTTTCAAAAATGCATTCTTTAACTGCTGCTCATATGGGGAATCTTGTGTCTGGTCTTCAGGCACCTGCATTCCACAGTGGTTGTTAAAACATTCTAATAATCTGGCAAAATATCTATCAACAGTTTCACTTTCTTGTTGGATGCATTGATTAATGCAAGTTCAGTCTGCCCTAGGCTTCCATTTCTCAGAAATTCGGTCTGTCAGACCTTTCACTATGTTATCTAGTTCTGCGCTGCTATGTGGGAGGGGCCTAAGTGCAGCGTCACGGGGATTCCAGTTGCCACTGATCATGTGCCAATCTGGGCCTACTATTTGTCTGACTACTTTTTCTACTTCCTCTCCATTTAAGTGATAACTTAATCTCATGCCCTGTAAGTCTTCTAAGAACTTTCTAAAATTAACTTTTGGATGGGGAATTCCCTCTGTGGCTTTCCGGATGTCTTCCGGTGTCCACGGTCTGTATACTAAAAGAGTTGGGTCCTGCCCTTCTTGTCCTGCCTGAGGATTTGGTACTTCTATGAGTGGGCATATCTCTTCTTCACTCATAGCCCATGAATTTCCATTCATTTGATATAATTCAATATCCCCTTTTAAATTACGTGTTCGAGACCTAGTCTCGATAGGATCTCTAACAAACGGTAGTGGTTTTATAGGAATAACTGGATATCGTGGAGGTGGGCCAGTTTGTTCTTTTGCTTCATATTCCGGTAAGGGAACAGGTAAGGGAACCGGAACCGGAGGGGGCGGAGGGGCCGATGCTATAACTAAGTTATTATCCTCTTTGTCTAGAAACATTGCTTTTGAATTATTATTCTTTTGTTCTCTTCGGTTTGCTTCCTCAATCCACCTGTGTGCCTGAGGAACTCCTAATTTACGCTGTTTTTTAACCCGACCTTTAGAATCGTTTTTTAACTGTCTAATAAGTTTAATAAGCGAAGATCTTTCTAGTTTCCCATCAAATTCATATTTATTAACCCATTTAGTATAATATCTAACATTGTTGGCACGTTGTGATTGCATATATTTTGCGTCTTCGGTTAACGGTGGGCTTTGGGTCTTTTCGTTTTTGTGCACGTATTACCCATTTTGTTCTAACCTTGTAAATGTTACGTAACCCTTTTGTTTTTAATGTGGTACCACCAAGTGTTTACAGTCTCTTCAGACTACCTGCCTACTTATTCTGTTTCCCTGATCTATGACAAGATAGCAATATTTCTGTCCCTGAATTTTAACAAAATTCTTCACAGAACAAATACAATCAAGTCCCTGATCTAAAACAGAAAAAAGTAGATTCACCCTACCTGAGCCTCAACGATTGGTCACTCACTGTTCAAACGGAACCCGCCTTCAGTCGTAGATCAGAAAAGTGTCTGGCCTCTTTTGCACGACAGTTCAGTCGGAGGTCTTTCAATGAAGAAGATCCGATGTGGTATCTTCCCTGCGCAGTTTCATGCCACCTGGCCCATCTGATCCCAGGCTAAATGAGGGTTTCCAGCTCGAAGGACCAAAAAATGTCAAAGAAAAATACTTCAAAAGACCAAAAGCATAAGGTTCAGTTCAGGTATCTTTATTCTTGTGCAAGGAGACAAAAAATGCAGTTACAGAGTTTGTCTGACTAAATCAGGAAGTGTCACAGTTATTATACCTTTCTTTCAAGTCATTGCCCACTACGGCTGACGTAGTAGATCACCAGTTCACAATTCTGTTACTTTACAGATGTTTCTCACATTTCTAGCTGACTCTTCAAAGTTTAAAAAAGATTTTTTCAGTAAACAGGATGGCCTTGACGACCACTGGTCAATTATAACTTTCTTGCTATGTGATGTTACAAGCCTAGGTACTATGGCTAATTCAAGCACAATGCAAGTACAGATTTCTGAAGCAGTTCATTGTTTATAGTATCTAACTTTCTTGCAGCTTGTGCACTTTTTCATTAGCACGAACAGAGCTTATTGTCCATAATGACTGGATCTACAGACATTATTATTATTCTTCATTTAATTTCCTGACCTAGCAGAAAATCACCTGTTTTCCAGTACATTTCCAAAGCATAAACATGTATTTTGCTGTGCTAGCAAACTAGGTCAGAAAGCACAATTTCAGAAAAGCATGTTTTCAATTTCAAATAGAACTAATGCTGCATATAGAATAAAAACGTGTTAATCTTCCCTTATTTAAAATAAGCATTACACACATATGTTAATACATATTTTTCTAACACTGTCTATTCTTCTCTATTATTGGTCTAGATAGCTAGTTATTGTGCTAGTCAGTTATTTCTGCTTTGTTGTGGCTGATTTTTTGCTGTTCGTTGTCGTCTTCCACCTAGGCCTTATTGCCCCTATCCCGGCTTCCACCTTAAGTTAGAGGGCTTTTCTTCCTCTTGTTTTTCTCTTTCAGGAACCTTGTTAAGGTCAGTTCGTTTAAGTTAGAGAATGGCCTTATCCTTAGCCTGTTTAAGTTAGAGGACTATTTTGTTTCCTTTCAGTTTCCAGGGCATAGCCTGTTTAAGTTAGAGGGCTGTGCCCTCCTTTCATCCTCTATATCTGTTTATCATACTTAAGTTTACTGTTAAATTGTTGTTTAAAAAAATTCACTAGCTAATTTCCTTTGTTACAATCCCTTTTTTCAGGATGGTTTCTAAAGATTCAAAACCATCAGATTTCAAAAAATGTGGACAGAAAATGTTCCTAACTGACAGACAGACAATTTCTATCTATTGCCTAGGAGCTGTCCATCTCCAGGAGTCTTGCTCCATTTGTTATTCTTTTAATCACAGGGGTCTCCTGGAGAGGAAACACAATTTGATACTGAGAGGTCTCTTAAAAAACCCTTCTCAGAAGCAGTACAAGAAGGTCTGGGTTTAGCAAAGACTGACCAATCTCCATCTTCAAAATCTGACAAGTCTGTGAAGAGATCTTCCTCTTCTAGTGCTCTAACAGAGCCTTCAAAAAAGGTTACCAAAATTTCTAGACTGGACTCTAAGTCTGTCAGATCTGAAAAATCTACAGCTCCAGCACCATCAGTCTCAGTGCAGATAGAGTTTGAGTTGCGGTGCCGGTCATCTGT
Organism: Protopterus annectens; assembly: GCF_019279795.1. Classification (NCBI taxonomy): domain Eukaryota; kingdom Metazoa; phylum Chordata; order Ceratodontiformes; family Protopteridae; genus Protopterus; species Protopterus annectens. Next base: position 1,635,576,836 of record NC_056731.1, on the reverse strand, counting down.
CTTTGAGCCAGTCTCCCATACTCTAAGATCACCAATACATCAACCTTCCAAGTCTCCATTCCTCTCCACTCGGTCTTCCAGGAGCCTATCCAACGATGACATGGATCGAGTGGTACAGAGGCTATTAAGAGCACCGGGGCTGGCCAAGCTGTTATCTGATTCGACTCCGAGAGCTTCAGATCTGACCACATCCTCCTCTTCTGCTCCGAGTCCTCCTCCGATCTGGCTTCGGATTTTGGAGTCAGAATGTGCTGAGCTTATATTAGTGGAACCATTGGACCTGAGACCTATTATGGGATCTTTGGATCCGACTATTGCTCTGATGTCCTTGGCTCCATTGGAACTTGATGACTCTAGTAGCCGACGCTCTTCAGTCAGGTTCAGGGAGATGAGTTGGATCGGACAGTTGTCAGATCCGACCTTGCCTCTCGGGGCATTGGCTCGGATGAGCTCAGCTCCTACTTCAGCCTCAGGGCCATTGTCCTTGATCTTGGGGGTTTCCTTGACTTCTTCAGATCCAGGGGTATCCTTGGATCATGGGTGGGGGGCTTTTGAGGTGATGAGGAGAGTACTGTCTCCACAAGCAGTTCTGCTGTCATCTCTGGACATTCTTCCCCCAAAAGCACCAGTGTCTGCCTCTATATCATTGCATCTACAGGGATGCAGAAATCCTAGGCCTTAGGATGCCCCACAGGGTACCCCTCACTCTTCTGAAACCTCTTCAGAGTACTCCTCTGAGGAGGTCCCTTGGAAGAGGTTATGTAAGAAGAAGCATTTAGACTCCCCAGAGGAGTCAAGCACTTCTGATATGGACCTTAATGAAGCTGAAGGGACCACATGGTCACCTCCTGATGATATCTCCTTTGGAGACATCTTAGAAATACTTAAGCAGAGAGGTGACTGGAAGTCCACCAACCCTTCAGCAGAGGAATCCATGTACCTGAAGGCCTTTGGATCTCACCCTTCCTCCACTTGGGTGTTTACACCTTTCGACAGACTTTTGGATCTAGTTTCTCAGAAGGTGTGGGAGTCTCCAAATTCAGTGGAAACTATTCCTTGGAGGACAAATAAGTTCATCACATCCCCCTCAGACAAAGCCTTTCTAACTAAGGGAGTCCCAGGAGATGCTATGGTGGTGGCAGCAGCCACCAAGAAGGAACCCTCAGAGATATCTTCTTCTGTTTATCCACTAAACAAGGAGTATCGTACAATGGACATATGATAAGCACATTTTTTTCTTCAGTGACCTTTTCTCTCAGATCGCTGAATTACCTGACCCATTTTATTAGATTGCAGAGAGATCTCCTGAAGGAGTTAGGAGATACTCTCCAGGGTTCAGTAGCTGAAGGGGTTTCAGATAAAGTTTCCTGTCAGCTCTCTACCTTACATTCAGTTGTCAACTCCTCCATGAGACTGATTTCTTATGCAGCGGATGGAGCAAGTTGAGCAGTAGGTTCAGGAATTTCCCTAAGGAGATTCGGATTGGATGCACTTGTGTGACTTCGTGGAGCCTGTAAATCTTCCTTTGTGAATGCCTTGTTTAGTGGCTCATCTCTGTTTGGGCCCAAAGTCAAGGACACACTAACTGGGTGTGAGCAAGAAGGAAAGACTCTGTCTGCTTTAGGAGTCTGTTTTTCCCTACCTACCAGACCATATCCCAAAGGTCAGAAAGGAAGTGGAAAAATGTGGTTTTGAAAATCTCAGAGAGCTTTCCAGGATACACGTGGTGAATCTTCCCCCAGAGGCAGAGGGGGAAGTAGTAATGGAAGACTCTCACCATGCGACTGGGGGGTCCTCATAATCAGGGCATCAGAGAATCTTTATTTGGTAAGCCCTTCCAGCACTCCTGAGATGAGGCCCACCTGTCCATCTCTGGAGGCAGTCAGAGGCCACTTATCTTTGTACCCAGAAGCCTGGCTACAGCTAACAAAAGACAAGTGGGTACAAAGCATCATATCCAGAGGTTACTCCATACCCTTTTCCTTCCTCAACTCAAACATAAAAAAGATCCCAGACATTCCACCCAGTCAAAGGGAACAGGCAACGTTAGAAATTCAAAAGTTTCTAGACAAAAGAGTCATCCAAACAGTCCTTGCAGACCAAATAGGATCCAGAACTTACTCAAGATTCTTTTTAGTTCCAAAGAAAACAGGATACTGTAGACGAATTCTGGATGTCAGCAATCTAAACAAATCAGTAAGAAAGTTCAGGTTCCAGATGGTAACACTGCAGTCAATACTCCCTTTTCTGGGACAAGACGATTGGATGTGCTTGATAGACCTCCAGGATGCGTACTGCCACATAAGAATGGATAGGCGATCCAGGAGACACCTGCACTTTTGGCTTGGAGCCAGTCCCTACCACTTTTGAGCTCTGCCCTTTGGCCTTACTACAGCCCCCAGAATGTTCACCAAATGTATGGCAGTAGTTGCGGCTCACTTGAGATGCCTAGGATTCCGGGTGTTTCCATACTTAGATGACTGGCTCCTAACTACCACCACTGAGCATGTACTAATAAAAGCAAGAGACACCACCTTGCAGCTCTGCTATCACCTAGAAATTACTATAAACTACAAGAAATTTGCCTTGCTGCCTTCTCAGCATGTCGTATTTATAGGAGCAGAATTGGATTCAACAAATATGATGGCCAAACTTCCTCCAGAAAGAGTTCAAGTTCTACGACATCAAGTTCTAAATCTTCTCACAAAGAAAAGAGCACAAGCAAGGATAATCCTAAAAGTTTTGGAGACCATGGCAGCAGCAATAACCTTGATCCCCTTAGCACGTCTACACATGAGAATTCTCCAGTGGCTACTGTCCACTCAGTGGTCGATGCAGGAATTGCCGATGTCCCACAAAATAATGATACTAGAATCTTGCAAAAAAGACCTTCGTTGGTGGCTTTACTCCACTCATGTGATGCTAGGTCGACCATTTGTACTTCCCCAACCATTGACCACAGTGACCACAGACACCTCTCAGATAGGGTGGGTGGGACATTATCTGGGAAAGATGGTCCAAGGCACCTGGCAGGATCACAAGGCCTATTTGCACATCAATGTCCTAGAGATGAGAGTGGTGCTTCTGGTGTTGCAAGCATTCCAGGACTCTCTTCCACTGGGAACTATTGCAATACAGACAGACAACATGTCAGTTGTATGGTACATAAACAAACAAGGAGGAACCAGATCTTACCTCCTTTGTCGAGAGGCCTTGACAGTATGGCAGTGGGCGACCTCCTCCCAACACTTTCTGATAGCAGCGTATATCCTGGGGAAATGCAACGTGATAGCAGACAGACTCAGCAAAGTGATTCTGTTGCCTCATGAGTGGTCCCTAAAACAGGAGGTAGTGGAAAAGATTTTCTGCATATGGGGCCAGCCTTGCTGCGACCTTCTTGCCACATCCATGAATGCCAAATGCAGCAGCTACTTTGCCCTTATCACCCCCCCACCCCCTCCTGGGGGAAAATCACCAAAAAATGCACTTGTCCACGATTGGCCCTCAGGTCTCATCTATGCTTTTCCTCCCTTTCCATTAATACCCAAAGTTCTTAAGAAAGCCAATTGCTTGGGAAGGGACTTGGTACTTATCACCCCATACTGGCCTTGTCAAATCTGGTTCTTCTTCCCGTGGCCTCATCTTCTAGAGGAGCCTTGGATTCTGGACCCAGTTCCAGACCTTTTGACTCTTGCATCATGAACACTCCATCCTTCCTTTCAGACCCTCAATTTGACAGCTTGGCTGCTCCGATTCCGACCATAGCCAGGTTTCCTAACCTCTCTTCATCAGTTAAACACATCCTAATTTATTCTTATAAGGCTTCTACAAGAAGATATATAGAAGAAATAGAAAATATTTTCATTATGGGCTTCTTGTAACTACATTGATCCCCTTACTGCCCCAGTCAATTTCATTCTAGAATTCCTAGCAAAATTATTCAACGAGGGTGCAGCTGCGGCTACCATTAGAGTTCAACTAGCAGCGATATCTAGTTTTCCTATAGGTGAGTCTGGCCTCAGTGTTATATCTCATAGGCTATGCAAGGTGTTTTTTAAAGGTACTTTATTACTATGACCAATTATCAGAGACCCCCCAGCACCATGGGACTTAAATTTCATCCTATCTCATTTAATTTACCCCCGTTTTGAGCCAGCATAATCTTGCGATCTCATGTTTTTGACATGGAAAACTATTCTCTTGATAGCAATTACCTCTTTTAGGAGGGTGTCAGAACTGCAAGCCTTTTTAATAAAGCCCCCATATTTGCTTTTCCACAGAGACAAGGTATCCTTATGAACGAACCCTTCCTTTTTGCCAAAAGTATGTTCAGAGTCTAATTTGAACCAATCTATAGAGCTGCCAGTCTTTTACCCAAATTACAGGAGTAAGGCAGAATACATTTTACATCAACTAGAGGTGCATAGACAATTTTGTTTCTATTTACACAGGACTAAGAACTTCAAAAAATCTGACCAGCTTTTTATATCCTTTTCAGCTTCAAAGGAAGGTACTTCAGTCTATAAGGTCACACTTTCAAAATGGCTTTCAAATTGCATAACCTTCATCTATAAGTCTCAGAACAGAGATCTTTCCCATAGAGTTAAAGCCCACTCTACAAGAGCCATTGCAACCACTTCAGCATTTCTGGCCAAACTACCAATTGATACCATTTGTGCTGCGGCAACATGGGCAAGACCACATACCTTTATCACTCATTACAAACTTGATTTGGCCTCCAGGAACAGGGCCTCTTTTGGTTCCACGATTCTGAAGAATATTCTCCCTTGAGACACCCAAGAAAGATGGTGCTTGAAATGCTGTCCCAACCTGGTAAGAATGAAGGTGAGAAAGGACAACACTTACATCCCACCCTCCTTCGCCAGGCCATTTTTTACCCCTGGGAAACCGGGTCTACCTGATAATGCCGACACACCAAAACACCAACAACGAAATAACCGACACCACAAAACCGAAAGTTCAAAAACATGAAACTTCACATGCCCGACAAACCACAATCCCGAGAATCAACAAAACAAATACCTTTTCCGAAAAACACACACACAACACAAGCACACCAAACACCTTACAAACCTACACTAAACCTTACTTACACAACTATCTATGCACTAACCTTAACCCAAACCCTAACCCTAAGGTCCGTCACTATCACACACTTACCTTACCCGTACCCTAACCCTAACTCACTTAATCTGCCCCTAACCCTTAAGTCTGTTACTATCACACACTTACCTTACCCGCACCCTAATACTAACTCATTTAATCCTCCCCTAACCCTAAAATCCGTCACTATCGTACACTTACCTTACTCGCACCCTAACCCTAACTCACTTAACCCACCCTTAAACCTAAAGTCCGTCACTATCGCACACTTACCTGACCTGCACCCTAACCCTAATGTCCGTCACTATCACACACTTACCTTACCCACTCTCTGACCCTAACGTCTGTCCCTACAGCACACTTACCTTAACATGTCGATGTTCTCAGTGTTGGGATTTTCAACTGTCGGTCTTCTCCATTGTTAATCTTCCGGTGTCGGTGTTCTCGTTGTCAGCGTTTGAAGCTTTCGGTTAAATCAGGTAGACCCGGGAAACCTAGTTGGTACAATTGGATATCATTATTCCATGACCTTCTTTATTGCACTCTGGAATTATTAAACTGTGTTTAATTCCCTTACTGTTGTTATAACTGCAAACGAGACCTGGGGCGTTTACTTAGTGCATGCTGGGATACAGTTTAGCCACAAGCTAGTGGAAGACCTCAAGCTTGCTTATAAAGGCCGAGTCAGATCCGAGGATCAGATCCAAACCCAACCTGGTAAGAATGAAGGCGATGATACACAACACACATGGAACATTATGGTGAGTACATAACTTCTTTTTTTTAGCAATATGCTCCTTTTTCCCCACATTTAAAACATCCTTTCACTTGCTGACATTTTCTGGGTGCTTGCAGGTGTCTAACACATTTAATTACGTGCACAGTCTGTTAAGGTCTGAGCACAGCTTCACTAGCTAGTAGCTTTTAATTTAGTACAAACATTTTATGCAGTCTAGTTAATTGCCTCTTTGTTACTATACTCTTCTTTTGAAAGATTATTTAGCATTGATTTCATTTTCGTGCTCTTGTGCAGCATAATTTACTCAAAATTTCCATTTTGGTAAAGGAATTCTTTCTCTTTTGCTTGAGCAAATGTAGTTGCACTTGTAGGCAATGAAGCAGGAACAAAGAAAATCCTGTGGTTTGGTAAAATGACCAAATTTTGTCCAAAATTTCTAATAGTTTAATATGTACAACTCACACTAGAGACATAACTCTTTTCCTCAGTGCACTTTATTTATAGTGGAAAAGGGTGAAATGAAAACAAGGCTTAATTCTTTAGCTGGAAGGACTTCTTAAATCAAAGCAAAGTCATGCATTTTTCATGTCTTATCTACTAAATGCCATAAATAGTCTCAGACAAAGCCCAAGTATTCCCTTAGTTTATCCTCAGGTATCCTTTGGTTGTTCCACCAGCTCTTCTACTATATTTTCCAGGTGGCAACTTCCAAGAGTACTTCATGTTGGCCAAATATGCTGGGTACACTGAGAAGCAAACATCTCTTTCAGTAGACTTTCTGCCTGGTAACCACCAAGAATCCCTGCTCTTGGCCATATAATTCCATATTCACTAAGAGGCAAACATTTCTGTTGTACTATGCTGAAGTCCTTCCTTCCATCTGTCTGTCTCACAGGTCTCATAAACTAACATACTGTCTTCTGTTTGCCTTACTCTTGTACATGATGTATACTTAGCAACTCAAATTAGACATTTTTTCAACATATATTTTCATAGCAAAACAGCATTTTTAAAACAAATTAGCTTTTTATTTAACATTCACTATTCCAGAATATATATACTTAGTGTGCAGATAATTAGTATGTAATGTGGTATTCTCATTAAGCAGTGCAAAGAGTAGTTCCTTGGCCATAGGTAGTTTTTTTATTATTTTAAATTATATTATCATTCTATGTCAGCCAGCTTTTCTTATCCAGTTACCAATTTAATTATTCCACCATTTGACACGTTTAATTTCCTCACTGCCAAAGGATTTGTTCCTGAAGCTTATGAACTGCAGTGGTGATTCTCCATATCATGGGCAGCCCTACTTGGTAAACTATAGGCTAATGTCTGACCTGTCTGATTTACAGAGCCATGGAGCACATCATATTTGACCTCATAAACTATTGTATCAAAAAACTTATCAGGCTAGTCCCTGATCAGTTTGGCTTTATCAAAGGGTGGTGTTGCCTACTCAGTTTAGTTAACTTATTTGAGAAGATCACACAGGCTGTAGACAATGGCAATTCTGTTCCTACAGTTTGTTTGAATTTGGTACGATTAATAATTTAAGTTCCTTAAAAGTAGGTCTATATGTGGTGAGATGGATAGTCAACTAGCTGAAAGGTAGAACCCATATAGTTAAGGTGGTAGGTATGAGACAGGAAAGCAGCATTGCCATTCAGTCCCATCTCCCTTTCTGCTTTGTCTTGGGATGGCTTGTTTGCCACAGTCATCTTACCAGCTGTGCAGGCAATGATAAAACATATCTACTTTTGCAGCCAGAAGCTTTTGTTGGTTTGGTGTAATGAGGTTTAATGGTATGCATGGTAGAGAATGCAGTCTTTGTATTGTGAACTACATCAGCATGAACACAGAAATCTTTCACAGTGACATGCAGTTACTCCTGTGTTGCACTAGTCATATGTTCCATTACTGATATGCATTGCTATGTCTGCTCTGCCTATGAAAACTCTACCTTACATATTTGCCGCACTGCTTGCTGTTTTACAGCTGGGGTTGCACTGGCCTCTGGTTGAAGGAAATGTCTTTTTACAACAGTTTTCTAAAGAACAAGGCAGAATTTTCCTTCCTCACTCAGTACCCAACCTGTGATGGCCTTGGAGTTTTAACTACTATCTTCACTGTCAAGATGAGTCCAAGTTAACTAGTTATAAATTAAATAATATATAAGGTATCACCTGACAGGGTTGCCCTTTTCACGAGTAACCTTAAGTAACTTGCTCAGATTCATACTGTAGACAAATGGATGCCTACTCCATACTATTTCATTTTAATTATGTACTACTACCTAGTAACCACTCAGGGATTTTTTTTTTAATGTACAAAGAGAACAGAGCTTACTCATTCTGCTTTTAGTTTGGAAAACTGCTGAAATGGAGGCAATATGTATTCAGCATTGATAAATGTGTATTTTAAATGTTGATTCACAAAATCATACCCTGTAAGTGTCAATGCCATCCCCTGAGATTTCAGAGGAAGCCCTGCACAGCTTAGAATTAAACGAGATATTGTGGCATTGAATCATATGCCAGGGATCTGGAATTCAGAGCATCTGTCTATTTATTGAACTGAGTGTGCATGTGTATGTGTATGTTTCTTTGTGTGTGTGTGTGTGTGTGTGTGTGTGTGTGTGTGTGTGTGTGTGTGTGTGTGTGTGTGTGTGAGTGAAAGAGAACGAGGGAGAGAGAGAGAGAGAGAGAGAGAGAGAGAGAAGCACAGAGAGAACAGTGATGGCATTTTGGTTTCTATGCATTGTTTAACCATGTGAATTGTCAGTTTTATTGTTGCTGTTACATATTGCAATATTTAGCTAGGTGCAGTCATCATTAATTGTCCCAGCAGTATAGCTCCATGAGTGCTATTGTGTGATACAGAGGCAGCACACAGCTGCCCAACAGGTCTGTAAGGTTTGGTCCATACTTTCCTATCACACTGTGGCTGTTACTTACATGTGCTCCACTAGTTCTGGAATAAAAATCCTTCTGGGGCTTCTGAGACTGACCTTCTGTTTGTCTCATGTTTTCTATCTGCTTTCCTAATACAAAAGTCTGCAACCTGTAGTTATGGAGTCACAATTGACTCTTTGCTCTTCCTTGTAGCCCTATGAAAATTTCAAAAATATGGCTAGACTTAATAGCAGCATTATTAAACTATTATAGATAGATTACAAGTTTTATTGAGCACCTTTGTTGTTATTAAACATTTATATGCATCCTTGTTTCATTGTTTAGTTTCATAACCATGAGGTTACTTTAATACAGCTCTCAAAATACTTGGTTATTAATGAAGTTGATTAAAAAAAAGTCTGTTCTTAACTTTTCAGTTGCTGACCTCTGTGGCTAAGAGAAGTGACCCTTTACCCTTGGGGCTGAAGTCTTAGTAATACTGCTATTGCAGGATTTTTTATGACCATCCACTACCTTCACCCAAATGGCCTATTTGTTCCTTCAGAGTGAGAGTCAGACATGTCTCAGGTAAGAGTCCTATAACTCAATTGATGCTACCTGAGGTGACTTAGTAGCTTATTTGTTCCCCATGGGAGAAGTTAGAATGGGAGGGTCTACCCTCTCTGCCAATGCAACCCTTTCCTTGTAGCAGCTACATTTCTGTGCTTCCACCTATGGAGACCATGGATTTGTATGGTCTACAGAGTCTATGTCTTTGCATGCTTGTCTTGGCTTTGGTGCATAAAAGCAGGCAGCACATGTTCACAGGCTTGTCCTGCAGTAATGCATCATCTAGTGGTCCCACTAGGTGTTTCCCAAATGTTAAGTCAGAGCCTCCCCACCTCAGGATGGGGAGAGTTGGCAACAGACACTCTCATCCTCCACTGCCAGCTCCTACAGGTACTTGAGTCACTAGTCGGTCTCAGAGCTCTTGTGTCATTGTCAGGGTTTTATCTTTCAGTGCCATGGAGCTGGCTGGTGCTTCAAGATTCTTACTGTGTGTGACAAGACAGTTACATTTGAACACCGTAACAGCAGGTCTTTGGGACTGTATGCTTTAGTAGATATTGAATTGCCCTCCACCCCTTTTCACTTTGAATTCAGCCTCGCATTTTGGCCTCAGTAACAATTTAGGATAACCTAGCAGTGTTTGATTTAACTTCCTGTGAAAGTACAATGGTTGTGAGTGTTGCAGAATCATTTGCCTTTAACATTCAGTCAGTATCAGTATGTGTATTTGGTTTAGCACCAGCAAGTTCATTGACAGCTTGTCATCAGCATTCCTGCATTATGGTGGTACCTGATACTTAAGTCCTATGAGTTGTATGTGCTACAAGGCTGTAGGTTTGTATTATGCAAGACTCTTGTGTTACAAGACAATACCAGACTTTTGCATCCTGTAACCGAGAGCAGTCAGGTATTGTCTGATTTGATCTATGTGATACGAATAGCAAAGTTCATGTGACTCTGTATCATTCTTTAGTACCTTTTTATCTTTTTTTCTGCTTTATTTATTAAAATAGTTTTCTGAGGCCTGATTTCCTGTGTTTCATTCTCACACATGTGTAGATAATATGTTAATTTACTTTAAAGATTAGACAGAATAACACTTGACAGCTTCCTAGATCACTTATCTCTACAAAGTGTCGTGCGTTCTCATTACCATGCCTTTCCTAGCTGTCATAGGCTGGACTGTCTGATGACTCACACTCTCTAGTTGATTAGAGGTGAGCAGAAATTTGCACTTGAAAATCAAGCTGGGAGCCTAATTAAGTAAACCAGGCAGACTTTTACTTCTGAAAGGAAAGTAGTTGCAATTCATATCTGTGATAGTTGTTGTTTGCATCCTTTTCTATCATCAACATTAAGTTCATTTGTTTTGATACAATTGTCTGAGGTATTAGATTAAACAATCTGCAGTCAGAAGAACATAAGTTATGGTGTCTAAAAAGACTCATATTCTTTTGCTATGGCTGACATGATATGACCTAAATATTACATTAACAACATTTAAAACAGTTAATATTTGAGTATGAAGTTAGTTCTTACTACAGTGAGTACCCTTGTAATTTTATAAAGAAAGAAGAAACCTTGGCCTTAGATATTTATAAAATCACAATGGTTTGTATAGTGTATTTGCTTGTGTATAGTGTCCCTTCTATAGAATAATAAAAAGTGTTGCGCAGGTTTATAGGCTTCTAAATATGCAGTTTCTGTTGCTAGTTAGGCAATATGGACAACCAGAGCAGTGATTGCATGTTTATAGGACAGTATGAAGTGCAGTTTAATATATACCATGTTATTTTACTGGTTCCTTTGCCTGTGGATTGATGGTATGTTGCTAATATGTCTAACAGGCTCAATGTTCATTCATTAAAACTTAATACAATTGTAGTATGAGCTCTGATTTGGTATTGCTGTGAAACAAGTGTAGACAGTTATATTTGCGTAGCATATATGATTTTAAAAGTCATTTATCAATCTACATGAAAATATGAATTCAATGCTGCAACAACAAAACAAAAGTCTTTGTTGAGTGCTGGTGCTTGTGTGAAAAGACCTTAACTCATATGTGGTCAAACTATGTTTTCTTCAAGGCTGTTACATCATTACAATTCAGTCACAGTCACAGTCAGATACTAAGGACACCAGGAGTGAGAGTATACAACCTGGAGTGATTATTAAAATAATTTGCAGTGTCTGGCTTTCTCTCTAAACCTCTTAACCTGCTGGTTTATGACTTATGTAATTGCTTAAAAATCAGGGTAAAGATTCTATTTCAGAGACACATCTTAAATGTAGAAACAGTGAGTTAAAAGTGGCTAAACTGTTTTGGCAAGATATTCTGTTTGATGGTGTGCATCTCTATAATTTTCTTTTTCTTTTTCTTTCTTAACCCTCTTTGTTTTACTGCAAAGTATTTGAAAAGTTCCACTTATAAAGTAGTAATGAATGTAACAAAATATGTATAGAAGCTTTTATAGAATAGTTTTATACTTCTTGGCAAATCATTAAAGGTCATTTCCTTCATCTTGCCATTGGGGTTTCTAAATGTAATTATTAAAATGAAATCCCCAAATAAACTATTTGTTGGCTCTTTTCAGAATAAATGACTGAGCAAAAGACTGCTCCCCGAACTGTTTATCTGTTACACAACTTAGATTTGTGGGTATGCATAAAGTGAATGAAACCAAGCTATCATGTTCAAGTTCATTGACTACTGTTCCGAAAAAGTTTGTAGTATCATGGACACACCCGGCATAATGTCTTGTTAAACAATTAGGCTATGGCAGGAAGATGAGCTGATGCAATTAATACAGGTGCTAAGACAAATCAAGTTATCTTCTGGAGGAAGAATCTCACCCTAAGTACCCCTGAAGTTTGGGGATTAGGCCCCATACATATAAACTTATTTATAACAGGTCTGAGACTGCAATACATTGATGTAGAGAGAATTACCAGTATTCCCTCTTCCTTAATGTTGTACAGTTTTGGAGTAGTTTGGTGGATATGAGGGATGCAAGTCTTCTGAGGTGGGGCTTACTTATGTAGGAAAAAACTGAGTAAAAGTATTTCTGAATTTTGCTAATGATAATGAGTCCAGCACTTTAGTGTATTGATTGGTGCTTGTTAATTATAAGTACTAACTTTGCTTCTTTGTCAATTTTTAAATGTTTTTTTATGGTGAGTGAATTATGTTATATCAAATTCAATTTCTGTAAAGTTGAATAAACCTAATCCTACTTCATCTCTTTGTTTATCATTCAAAGCATGGAATAAACCAGATAGAAATCCCTTACAGATAGATAACCCATAGAGTTTTACAAGCCTGTACTCATTTGCAGCAGCTTGATATACTACATTTCAGAGTAAACTCAGTGACTGTTAGACCGGCTCTAATTCTCGACTAATTTATGCATTATTCTCAGAATGTTGCTCTGCAGGTATATTGAGTGATTTTGGGAACTATTCTTGAGTTTGCTATTATGACTAGTTTCTCTTTTCTCAATAGGGGTTTTGATGGGAAATGGGAAATTCACCCCAGGGATCACTTCTGTGGCTCTGCTCGACAGGGGCACAGGAAAATAATTTTCTTGGGTGGTGAAAGCCAGGGTACATTTTTTGGCTAGGCTTATATATGCCCTAGGGCCAATAGCCTAGTACCTATCTATGAACCTATGAACCTATAATAATTGCTTGAGTTCTTTGCATAAACTTGTCATTAAGTAGATTCCATCAGAAAATTGCTGTTTTTTTCAACTGTTTAATCATGTATAGTGGGTTATGATCAATTCTGAGTGGAGTTCTAGTGCTCTGCTGGAGATATGAACCACAGAGAGTGCTCAGTGTTTTTCTAAGGTGGAAAAGTGATGACTTGTGGAAATTGCAGATTATTAAATGTACAGTGACAGCATTTTAAACTTTAAGTGATTCTTGGAATAGCTGTTAACAGATTAAAAATAGTGTTTTCATGGACTGGTATTGAGAAAATATATTTGAAATGGCAATGATTTACTAATCTTTTAACACTGAATTTCCTTGATATCTTCTTAACAGAACATAAATGTTGGTAAAGTGCAAATTTTCTTTTACTTCACCAAATATATACATTTTTGGGAAATACTGTTAGTGCTAAGCTTCTTATAGTAAAACACCAAATGGGAACACATCTCTAAACCTCTTATCACAATACCTCTAAATCTTTTAGCACAAGAAATCTGGACAAAGTCATAAATAATGGGAGAACAAAGGTCCAAAAAATAGGGACAGATTTTAAATATTGCTCTTGTGAGCATAGAAAGTTGCTAGGAACAGGTTTTGCATTAACATGCATTTTCTGAAGAATATAAAGTCTGAAACTCAAATGTTTGTTATTTTTAGTGACTTCAGCCTTCAATGATTTGCCAGAAAACTACAAATTTTATAAGGAACAGACCTAAAATATGAGGCAAAATCTGAACATTTGATGAAAATCTGGAGACTTGAAGGGTATGGGAAGGAACTATCCATGAACTGTGCAAACGCTGTTATGTTTCCATGGAGGAGTGGATTTATTCTATTTGAGGAAAGAGTGAGGTTTTCTGTGTTTAAAAGTGAATTGGTTATGGACATTTTGTATAAATGCCATATGTTTTATTACTACTTCTAAGTTAGAACAGTTTTTGTCACAGATTCAGGAGTGTTTTGAAAGGCTTCTAATGGCACAGGTTAGAATTTGTCTTTCTTTTTGTGTTTGCCTCACTGCATCTGCAAAGGGCATCTGTCTTCTTAGAAGAAGGTCCTGCATGCATATATATTTCTTAGAATTAGGGTTCTACTAAGCTGTGGCCTAAAGTTTTAATTCTGCAACTGCAGGTTCAGTTTGAGGCTCAGAATTGCTGACTGTCATGCAGCGATCCCAATGTCAGCTCATTGATTACATGTCTGTGCCATCATAATGTTCAATAATAAAACTACCCTGGGGATCCAAACTAGTCCTGCACCTCACCATTACACCTAATCCTGCTGAAATCATTCTTTAAAAAATAAACACATAAATGACTGTTGTAAAAACACACAAAAAA
>NC_056731.1:1635532458-1635559958 GCF_019279795.1 Protopterus annectens | reverse complement strand
AGCACGCGCACGTGCATGGTTGTGGGTGTGCCTTCTCTTTGTAAACAGCGTCATTTTGTGTTGCCACTCCAATCTCATAAGTTTTCAAATCCCGCCCCCCAGACAAGATGAGTGCAAAAAGAAAGAGCTATTCCATTGCGTACAAGAAAAGAATCATGGTGGACTCCCGGGGAAAGAATCAGATGGCTTTCTGCAAAGGGAAGAAGTTAGATCTCCAAATGGTCCGAAAATAGTGTGCAGCATATGATAACCTCAGCCAACAGGCCAACGAGGGAAATGCTAAGAAGTGCAAGTGTGGATCAGGTTGGCAACCATTATTTCCTGAGCTGGAAGACATCATCTGTGAGTGGATTGCTAACAGGAGAGCAAAGGCTTTGGTTGTGCGCAGGGCTGATATCCAAGCTTTTGCCCTTGCAATGGCACCACAGTTAGAAATATCCCCAGAAGAATTCAAAGCATCACAACATTGGCTGGATGGCTTTCTTCACTGATATGAACTGTCTCTAAGAAGATCAACAACACTGATCAAGCTGGAAGATACTGGAATTGTTAAATATGCGCTTGCGTTCAAGTCCTTTGTTGATGGCATTGACTTTTCTAAACACCAACTCTCCAACATGATTGTTATGGATGAAACTGCAGTGTTTAGGTTCATAGGTTCATAGGTTTATACTAGGCTATCTGCCCTAAGGCATTTATAAGCCTAGCCCAAAGTTATGTGGCTTACGCCACCCCTTATGTTAGAAATAATGTGCCCATTAGTTTGTTGTGCCTCTATCCAGCAGTGACACAGAGATGATTCCCGGGGTAAACCTACGATCTCCTATCCACCGGTCAAGATTTCTCTTGAACAGAGCCAGCGAGGTGCTCTACCTCACATGGACCGGGATTTTATTCCACAGCATGGGGAGTCTCTGGGTGATAAATCTATCCCTCCAGCACGTCCTATTTATATCCATGCTAAGGTTTAAGTCACTTGCTCTAGTGGTTCTGGTGGATTTGGATTTTTTGAGGTGGAGCATGTCCATTAATTCCGGGTTGGTCATGGCCTTGTATGTCAGGCACAGGTCACCTCTGAGCAGACGGTATGCAACTGAATAGAGTTGGAGTTTCTTCAGTCTGGCAGTATATGACAGGTTTTGGAGTCCCTTTATCCTTTTGGTGAGGAACTTTTGGGGTCTCTCCAATTGCTGAAGGTGTCGGGTGAGATACATCCCGAATGGGGCATTGTACTCGATCATTGGTCTGATAAGTGAAGAGTACAGGGGAACAATGACCTCACTTGATCTGGATGTGAATCCCTTCATGATCAGATGGGCAATGTAGAAGGTCTTTCGAACCACTTTAGCAACGTGAGTGTCAAACGAGAGGCCACTGTCAACCTGGGTACCCAGGTCCCTGATAACCTCTTCTGTGCCTAGTGGGTTGCCACCTATATGGTAGCTTGGGGTTACCTTGTTTTTCCTGAAGGGTATGACTATACACTTTTTTACGTTTAACTTCAGGCCATGGCTCTGGCACCAGCTATCAGTTTCCGTGAGACCCCTCTGAAGGATGTCTGTGTCCGATGTACAGTCCACTATGGCACCCAGTTTGCAGTCATCTGCAAACTTTGTCAGTCATAGTCCTCCTATGTTTGCCTGTACTTCTGAGAAGTAGATGCCGAACAATAGGGGGCCAAGGACTGAGCCCTGTGGGACACCACTTGTAACCGGCTTGGAGTCTGACATGGCTGCAGCAACTCTAACCCTGTGGGTTCTGTCCTTTAGCCAGTTTGCAACCCCTCTTGTGACATATGGGTTTACATTTAAGCTGGTAAGTTTCTCTATGATACCCGAGTGGGATATTGTGTCGAAAGCTTTTGCAAGGTCAAGGTAGGCTGTATGGACTGCCTTTCCCTCATCAATGGCCTTGGTAACTGTTTCGAAGAAGTCGACCAGGTTCAAAAGGCAAGATCTGCCCTTGACAAAGCCAAACTGGGTTGGGTCCAAGGTCTGCAAGTCCCCTATGTCCTTGTTTATGAGTTCCATTATGATCCTCTCCATAGCTTTGCAGACCAGGCTTGTTAAGCTTATGGGGCGGTAATTACCAGGGTCCGTAGAGGCACTACCTTTGTGGAGTGGGACCACAGTTGCCGTACGCCACTCCTTGGGCACATATCCTGTGGTAAGGCTAAGATTAAACAGCTGCCTTATGTGCGGGTTTAGTTCTTCATTGAGTTCATGTAGCACACAGCCGGGGACACCATCCGGTCCCATTGATGCTGTGTTTTTAGCTTTAGAGAGAGCAGCTTTCACCTGCGCATTTGAGATGTCTGGGAGGCTACACTCTGTTGGGACAGTTATCTCTCCTTTTGGGGGGGAGAGGAGGGGGTGAAGTTTGCGCTGAACCTGTCTGCCAGTATGTTGGCAATGTCTGTGGGCTCAGTGATGTTTGTATCATTTTGGACTAATTCTGAGCATATCTGGGAGTTTCCACCCAGGTTTCTGACATAGCTGAAGAAGGCCTTATGATTGTCTTTTGAATCTATGGCAATTTTTTTCTCAAAGTTGGCCTTTGATGATTTTATGAGGGATCGTAGTTTCTTGCTAGTACTGATCAAAGATGCCTTCCCTTTTTGGGATTTTGCTCTATCATGTAATAGCTTTCTCCTCTTATTGTAAAGTTTGTTTATGGCTGGGGTCCACCAGACTGGACACTTGCCCTTGGTGGAAAGAGTCTTGGTTTTATTTGGGATTGCCTGATCCATGCAGTCCTGAAGGTGTTCATAGAAGGCATTTGTAAGGGCTTCCGCAGCTTGGGTTGTGGTTTCCATTGGCTCGGGGCCTTGAAGGATACCACACCTGTCTTGAGTAGTGTGAAGTTTGCTTTAGAGAAGTTCTTCACTGTGGTCTTTTTTGTTTGGGGTGAGGGCGGGATGTGGATTTCTAGTGAGATTAGTTTATGATCTGATCTCACCAAAGAGGGATATACTTCCGGTGTGGAGCATTTTATCCCCATGTTTGTGATGATGAGATCTAGTATATTTTCTCCTCTTGTGGGGACGGTGACTAGTTGTTCCATGGCATTTGAATTTATGAACTCCAGGAACCTTTGGGCTAGAAAGTTGGGGCTTGAGTAATGCTCCCAGTCTATATTCGGGTAGTTGAAGTCACCCAATATGATGGTGTTTGGTGATACATTTATACCCTCCAGTGTCTTCAGGAAGGCTGTGTGGGTTTCCTGAGTTTGAGAGGGTGGCCTGTAGCATGCTACAAATTGTAGAGCAGTTTTGCCTATGGTTAATTGCACCTGGATGGTTTCCGATGCTTCGTGCATAGCCACCAACCTGGAGGTGTGGGTATCCTTGATGAATATGGATACACCCTCCTTTTGTGGTATGGTCCGGGTTTTGGGGCGGAACGCATGATATGAGGTAAAACCTGATAGTGCTGGGGTGCTCTCAGGAGCCTTGAACCAGGTTTCAGTCACAGCACAGACATCGATGTTCTCCATACTGAGAAGGGCCTCGAGTGCGTGCATTTTGAGATTTAGACTTCTGGCATTGAGCAGCATTACCCTTAGTTTCTTCCCGTATTTGTTTTCTAGGGTGGTAGGTTTAGAATTTGAGCCTTGCCTAAAAAAGGCACTATGGGGTGGCAAGAGCCTTAGCCAATATCCGGAATCCCAGGGGTGACAGGTGCAAGCCATCCCTTGCGAAGCAGCGTGGCTTGTCAAGCATGTCATCCCAAGCAGACAGACACTGGATCCCCTTTGAATGACACCAGAAATTAAGCCAATTGTTAAAGCTGATCATCTTGTCACTATATTGTGGCATCATTCATGGTGAAGGAAGGATACTGCTCAGGGTCAGGGTCATACCTGCCTGGGCTACATAATCAGAGAGCTCCTCTATGCCTCTTTTCATGTAGTCCAGGGAGGTACGTCTCAGGTCGTTCACACCAGCATGGACAATGACTGTGTCATACTTGTACTTGCCGTGGAGTGACCTGAGTGCTTGTGTTATGTGGCGGATTCTAGCGCCCGATAGGCAGCTTACCGTGACCTTCTCCTTGTTCAGCCTGGTGAGTGGGACGTCAGTGTGTCTGACTATGGAGTCACCTATGACAAGTATGTTTGGTGTTGTATTTGGCCTTAAGGGCAGTGACTGCTTTGCACACTGATTTTGTTTTTTATGTGTTGTTTGTGTGGTGTCTTGAGTTTGCAGTTGCTTGGGTGTCTGCTTTGGAGGCCTTTGCTGTTTAGGTAGATTTTTACTCAGAGCCTCCGAGTATGTCTTAGTGTGTTTATGTGTTTGATTCAGTGGTGTGGTTGAGTTATGTGAGACTTGTATTGTGGTGTGTGTAGTTGCCTTCTCCACCTGCCTGGTCTTGCCAGTCCTGAGTTGAGAGAGCTCAGCCTCCAGTTTGGCTAAATAGCTGCATCTCTTGCAAGTGTTAGTGTTATGTGGGAGGAGGAGAGGGTTGTCCGTGTACATGAGGCAATTGTAACATTGCCTCAGAATTCCCAGATTCACCAACTGGGCAGGAGAGGGCACCAGCATCTGACCCTTCGACATGCTAGAAAGAATTATGAGTTGGTATGAGACAGAAAAGTAGAGGGCTTAGCAGGGAAGTGGGCACTCCTGGGGGGTTTTGCAAGTGATGGATTTGTATAATATAGGAGTGCTTGACCTGCAAAGAAAATGCTTATAAGACAAGGGATATGCTTTTAAGACAAGTGCTGAGCTTTTTGAGAAGAAAAAGCAATTAGGAACAAGTGCTGTGCTTTTTAGTGAAGGTGTAAACTGTTTAGGTTCCTAACAGAGCAGTTCTAAGGGAAAAATTGAAGAACAGACTTTATGGAGCCAGAAAAAGTTTAACCTTGATAAACCGGCGCTGCCTGATGCTGCTCTAGTGGCAACTTCGCACTAAATCGCGCTAAAGCACGTTAAGGTGTGCTTGATAGCAGGGGCTGGAAAGAAGCAGGAATAGACCCAAAACGGACAATAAAACTACAGTTTCAAGTCAGTAACCACTCCTACGGGGGGCAGGGAAGCTGCTCAATGTTATTCACTGCCACTGATCAACAGAGAGACTTTCCTTTAGCCCAAGCAAAAATGGCCTCACAGAAACTTACAAACAGTTCAGGAAACAGCAAGCCTGTAACTGAACTTTTTTAAATCTCAGAAAAGTGGGAAAAAGCAAGATTTTTTTTGTTTGTTTTTTCAGAGATAGCAGAGGTTCACAAGTAATATCAAGTTATAACAGTGCAGTAAATGACCCCACACAAGAGTGCTAGGTCAAGGACAGAAAATATGCAAGTTTTGAGAAATAAACGGTTTAAAATTAAGTGCAAACAGGAAATTCAGTAAACAACTTTTGGTTGTGCTCTAAATACAGCTACTAATGCAGAAATCAAGTTTAACAAGCCAGAAAATGCTCAAACTAGGCAGCTATGCAGAAAAACTTAGCAAATAAACAGAGAAAAATACTTAAAATCTCAAAAGTGGCTCCCTTCTTCTCTCAGCGTTTTCTCCTCTTGGTGGGTGCTTCACCAACAGCCAACAAGCCTGAAAAGATGCCAAAACCACGAGGCAACTAGGTTTTAAGAGAGGAAGATGAAGGAGTTTTGGAAATGACCCCTGTTGGCCAATAAAACTACAGTTTCACGTCAGTAACCACTCCTACGGGGGGCAGGGAAGCTGCTCAATGTTATTCACTGCCACTGATCAACAGAGAGACTTTCCTTTAGCCCAAGCAAAAATGGCCTCACAGAAACTTACAAACAGTTCAGGAAACAGCAAGCCTGTAACTGAACTTTTTTAAATCTCAGAAAAGTGGGAAAAAGATGCAAACTGCAGTCGGTATCCCTGTTAAAAGGTTCACTCACCAAAAAAAAACAAAGAAATGAGAATGCAAAAGTGAGGAACCAACCACGAGGAATGCGCATATAGTTGTTATATATGAATCACAAGTATTCCAACTGAAGAAGTAGTCAGCAATCCGTTGTATAATCCAAAACACGTTCTTTATTAAAATACAGAAATGAGCGCTTTCGCGTGGGAAGTCCACGCTTCATCAGATATCAATTAAACAATGCTTATACACTGGTTTATATCCGCTAAGACGCGGGAAATTAATTAACTTGATTAATGTATAAAACCTGTGTTCTAGTGCGAGGCGCTCCTTGGGCGCACTTATTATACATCAAGTACTTCACCACTAAAGCAAGCAATGCCTCACAAGTAAGTATCACATGTTTTTTTAAAAATCATACAACATTATGTACAGCATTGAACGCAAAGTTGCTAATATGCAACTAGTCATGTATTTATGCCGCAGTATAGAATGAAAAAGGCCTGTAGTTAAACATTGAACATGCTACAGAAAACTCTAAAAAAATTAGCGTTTCACTAACCTGCCAATAGCAGGATCTCACCAACGTTGACTAAATATAGTCAACCAAGCATATTAAAAACATAAAGTAACAACCGAACAGACCGTTATGTTCTTCACTTAATCAATAAATAATAGAGTCAAAATCCCGGATAAATATCTGTTAGATCTCGGGTATAGCTCTCAAAATGTACATGGCTGGGTATATGATGTCACGTACATTAACCTCGCTAAACGACAACAAAGCAAAACCAATATTAATATTGCAAATCTTTCTGTTATGAGATTCTCTCAAACTCATTTACTGTATGAGCAGCAACAGGTACTGATACACAACGCTGCAATGTATGTATTAAACCTGATAAGCCGGATAAAAAACCCGGATAAAAAAACAAATGAAAAACAAGACTGCCAAAATAAAACACCAATGCAGACAGTTGTTTACTCTTCATGGAGGCTGCCCAATCTCAAATTGTGATACTAAGTATATAGTATAAACAGACGTTTGCTAAAAAACATGAAGCTAAAAAAGTATACCGCTAAACAAAGCGGAAACTTCAACTCCAAGAATAATAATTGCTGTCTCTTTGTGTATAAGTCTTCAAAATAGTAACAAAGGTCAGACAGATTTAATGTATACTTGTTGTGTCCCAACCTAGAAGACTTATTATTCGCTGTATAAAACAGCGACTAAAAACTATATGTATCGCTTACTGAGGAATGTATCTGCACAAATATATACATTCCTTATCTAAATAACAGCACGCTTAAACATAGCAACTGAGACACTAAAAATGCGTATAGCGATATATAAACGCTATACGTGGAAATGTGTAAGTAAATGATTATGTTCTAAATTATCTGGCCAGTATAATGAATGCAAAAGATAAATAAATGAATATTAAAAAATAATAACAAAAACAAAAAGTGGGAAAAAAGCAAGATTTTTTTTTTTGTTTTTGTTTTTCAGAGATAGCAGAGGTTCACAGGTAATATCAAATTATAACAGTGCAGTAAATGACCCCACACAAGAGTGCTAGGTCAAGGACAGAAAATATGCAAGTTTTGAGAAAAAAACGATTTAAAATTAAGTGCAAACAGGAAATTCAGTAAACAACTTTTGGTTGTGCTCTAAATACAGCTACTAATGCAGAAATCAAGTTTAACAAGCCAGAAAATGCTCAAACTAGGCAGCTATGCAGAAAAACTTAGCAAATAAACAGAGAAAAAATACTTAAAATCTCAAAAGTGGCTCCCTTCTTCTCTCAGCGTTTTCTCCTCTTGGTGGGTGCTTCACCAACAGCCAACAAGCCTGAAAAGACGCCAAAACCATGAGGCAACTAGGTTTTAAGAGAGATTATGGGCCAAGGATCTCAAACAACAATTGATCAGAGGGGTGCCTCGTCAATCTACATTCCCTCCACTGGTTATGAGAGTGCACGTGTTACCTGTATTTTGGTAATTCGTCTAGATGGAAAGAAAATCCCACCTCTAATCATTAGTAAGGGCAAGAAAAATAAGGCTGAACGTGTTTCAGGTATTTACAGTCTTGAAACTGAAAAAGCTTGGTACACACAAGCAGCTATAAGGAAGTGGGTCGATGTAATACTGCCAGTTGTTTTGCAAGGTGGCAAAAGAGGTCTGCTAGTCTGGGATTCAGCCAGCACTCACCGTGCTAAAGAAATGAAGAAATTCCTTGCACAGAGAAGAATAGGTCAAATAATGATTCCCGCAGGAATGACTGCCTATCTCCAGTCTCTTGATATTGCAATAAACAAGCCATTCAAGGACCATTTGCGCATGGAACTCAATGACTACATTGAAAATAGAATGGAGAGAAATCAGCATGGAAACTTTGTGAAGCCTAGCCTGCAAGAGTTCGTGACCTGGGTGAAAAAGTCATGGGATAAAATCACTGACAGATGTGTTGCCAATGCACTATGAGCAGGCTACTTGAACAAGCAGTGCTCATTTAAGGAGAGCTCTATTGCTAGGCATGACAGATTGGGGCCAATGGTTGTATAGGAAATGGATTCACAAGAAATTCATGTTAAAATTCGGGGGTTGGACATTTATGACAATGTTCCAGAAGAAGATGACATGACTGTGTTTGAATACCTGTGAAAGCCATGGTGCAGATATTCTGAAGTTGAAATGTTTGGTGCACTGTTTATGTAGAATTCTCACACAACTGTTTTAACGCATTATAACTGTGGTCCAATAACAGAAAAGTACAAAATAAATGTCAATTTGTGTACATGAATAAATGTCAATTTTTGTACATGAATAAATGTTGATTTGTGTTCATTAATAAATGTTGATTTTTGTACATGAATAAATGAATAAAGGTAGATTGTTGGACAGTGTGGGTAAATAAGACCTCCCCTGATAATAAGCCCTAATGCGTATTTTGGCAGGGAAAAGAGTATAAGACCCAGTCTTATTTTTGGGGAAATATGGTACGAGCAGCAGGACATGATCCGGGGCTGGGACCCGGACTCTGATGGGGGACACTCTTGGCCTTTAACTCCTGGAAGCTGCCAAACCGTGCTGTGTCCCCGTGCCCTTGGAGGCTCTCATTGGGACCTCCCTCTGATCCAGGCCACCCTTGGAGGACTCACCCTGGCTGCCGAGGGGCAGGTACGCTCTCATTGGGACTTCTGAGACCCCCCCTTCTTTCCGGTCCAGAGCACCACAGTCCCCATCTCCCGCATATCCCCTGCAGGCTGCCAAATCATGCTGTGTCACCATGCCCTCAGATCCTCATAGGGGACCTCCTTCCGATCCAGGCTGTCCTTGTGGAATTCAACCCAGCCGCCAAGGGGCAGGCACGCTCTCATTGGGACTTCCGAGCTCCCCTCCATTCCGGTCCAGGGCACCACAGTCCCCATCTCCCTCATATCCCCTGCAGGCTGCCAAATTGTGCCATGTCCCCATGCCCTCGGAGCCTCTCAGGGGGACCTCCGTCCGATCTAGGCCACCTTCATGGGACTCACCGTGGCTGCCGAGGGGGAGGCACACTCTCATAGAGACTTCTGAGACCCCCCTCCTTTCCGGTCCAGGGCACTACAGTCCCTATCTCCCACATATCCCCTGCAGGCTGCCACATTGTGCTGTGTCACCATGCCCTCAGAGTCTCTCAGGGGGACCTCCCTCTGATCCAGGCCACCCTCGTGGAACTCACCCTGGCCACCGAGGGGCAGACACGCTCTCATCGGGACTTCTGAGCTGCCCTCCTTTCCTGTCCAGTGCACCATGGTCTCAGTCTTCCCCTGATCTCCTGGAGGCTGCTGACCGGGCCGTGTCCCTGTGCCCTCAGAGCCTCTCAGAGGACCTCCCTCTGATCCAGGCCACCCTCAAGTAGCTCCACCTGGCCACCGAGGGGCAGGCATGCTCTCATTTGGACTTCTTCCAAGCCCCCCTCCTTTCCAGTCCAGAGCACCACAGTCCCCATCTTCCCCAGACCTCCTGGAGGCTGTCTGACTGAGCTGTACCCCTGTGTCCTCAGAGCCTCTCTGAGGGACCTCCCTCCGATCCAGGCCACCCTCGCGGAACTCTCCCAGCCCACAGAGGGGCAGGCACACTCTCATCAGGACTTCTGAGCCCCCCTCCTTTCCCGTTCAAGGCCATTCTGGGGACTTTGTGACATTTCAGGACTGCCGTCAGGGCCGGACAAGGTTGGATGCCTTCCCCTTGCCTGGCAGCAATACTCCTGGCCCCTCAGCCTTCCACCAGACACTCCCTTGAGGACTTCCATTGTGGGGGCTCTGTCAGACCCCACTCAACCAGTCAGGAGCACTCCTGGCCCCGCTGCCTTCAGCCAGATACTCCCTTGAGGACTTCCATCCAACCAGGGGTGCAATCTGGACCCTCTCACCTAGGAGGGAGTTCTTCCTGCCCGGCCACCTTCCTCCCCTCTCTCTCCCTTCTGGACTTCCACCAGGATGGACTCCTCCCTCCGGGCTTCCATTTCTACCTGGGTGGGAGTGCTCTTTTCCTGGGTTGCATATCTCCTGGAGGCTGCCAAATCGTGCTGTGTCCCACTACCCTTGGAGCCTCTCAGGGGGACCTCCCTCTGATCCAGGCTGCCCTCACGGAACTCCCCCCAGCCGCCGAGGGGCAGGCACGCTCTAATCAGGACTTCCATGTCCCCTTCCTTTCAGGTCCAGAGCACCATAGTTCCAGTCTTCCACATATCTCCTGGAGGCTGCATGGCCGGTCCATGCCTCTGTGCCCTTGGAGCCTCTCAGGGGGACTTCCCTCTGATCCAGGATGGCCCCGTGGAACTCCTCTTGGCCGCCGAGGGGCAGGCACAACTTCATCGGGATTTCTGAGCCCATGCTCTTTTCCGGTCCAGAGCATCATGGCCCCCGTCTTCCCTAGATCTCCTGGAGGCTGCCAAACCATGCCGTGTCCCAATGCCCTCTGAGCCTCTCAGGGGAACCTCCCTCTGATCCAGGACGTCCTCTTGGAGCTCCCCTGGGCCACTGAAGGGCAAGCATGCTCTCATTGGGACTTCCACATCCCCCTCCTTTCCCGTCCAGAGCACCATGGTCCCCGTCTTCCCCAGATCTCCTGGAGGCCACCTGGCCATGCCATGTCCCCATGCCCTCAGAGCCTCTCAGGGGGACCTCCCTCTGATCTAGGATGGCCCCATGGAACTCCTCTTGTCCACCGAGGGGCAGGCACACCTTCATTGGGACTTCTGAGTCCACGCTCCTTTCCGGTCCACTGCACCATGGTCCTCGTCTTCCCCAGATCTCCTGGAGGCTGCCAAACCGTGCCATGTCCCCATGCCCTCTGAGCCTCTCAGGGGGACCTCCTTCTGATCCAGGATGTCCTCAGGAGCTCCCCTTGGCCGCCGAAGGGCAAGCACGCTCTCATCGGGACTTCCACATCCCCCTCCTTTCTGGACCAGAGCACCATGGTCCCTGTCTTGCCCAGATCTCCTGGAGGCTGGCAAACCATGCAGTGTCCCATGCCCTCTGAGCCTCTCAGGGGGACCTCCTTCTGATCCAGGCCATCCTCGTGGAGCACCCCCCTGGCCATCGATGGGCAGGCATGCTCTCATCGGGACTTCTACGTCCCCTTCCTTTCAGGTACAGAGCACCACAATCCCCGTCTCCCGCATATCTCTTGGAGGCTGCCAGGCCGGGCCATGTCCCCGTGCCCTCTGAGCCTCTCAGGGGGACCTCCCTCCAATCCAGGCCGGCCCCGTGGAACTCCCTTCAGCCGCCAAGGGGCAGGCACGCCCTCATCGGGACTTCTGAGCCCACGCTCCTTTCCGGTCCAGAGCACCACAGTCCTCGTCTTCCCCAGATCTCCTGGAGGTTGCCAAACCATGCTGTGTCCCCATGCCCTCTGAGCCTCTCAGGGGGACCTCCTTCCAATCCAGACCACCCTTGCGGAGCACCCCACTAGGCCACTGAGGGGCATGCACGCTCTCATCGGGACTTCAACGTCCCCCTACTTTCAGGTCCAGAGCACCATGGTCCCCATCTCCCGCATATCCCCTGAAGGCTGCCAAATCATGCCGTGTTCCCCTTGCCCTTGGAGCTTCTCAGGGGGACCTCCCTCTGATCCAGGCCACACTCACGGAACTCCCCCCGGCCACTGAGGGGCAGGCACATTCTCATTGTGACTTCCACGTTCCCATCCTTTTAGGTCCAGAACACCACAGTCCCCATCTCCCGCATATCTCCTGGAGGCTGCCAAACCGTGCCCTGTCCCCTTGCTCTTGGAGCCTCTCAGGAGGACCTCCCTCTGATCCTGTCTGGCACCGTGGAACTCCCCTCGGCCACCGATGGGCAGGCACACCCTCATCGGGACTTGTGAGCCCATGCTCCTTTCCGGTCCAGAGAACCACTGTCCTCGTCTTCCCCAGATCCCTTGCAGCTACCAAACTGTGCCTTGTCCCCATGCCCTCTCAGCCTCTAAGGGGGACCTTCCTCCGATCTCGGCCACCCTCGTGGAACTCCATTCGGCTGCAGAGGGGCAGGCATACTCTCATCGGGACTCCACGTCCCCCTCCTTTCCGGTCCAGAGCCATTCTGGGGACTTTGCGACATTTCATGAACACCATCGGGTACCTGGCAACATCAGATGCCTTCCCCCTGCCTGGCAGGAGCACTCCTGGCCCTGCAGCCTTCCACCAGATGCTCCCTTGGGGACTTTCGTTCCACTGGGGGGTGCGATCTGGACTCTCCCACACAGAAGGGAGTGCTCCCTGCCCAGCCATTTTCCACCTCTGTCCCCTTTCCAGACTTCCATCCTGGAGGTGGCTGTGGTCTGGACCCCCTCACCCAAGCAGCAGCTCTCCTAGCCCATCCATTTTCTGCCTCCCTCTCCCTTATGGACTTCCATCAGGAGGGTCCCCCTCATGGCTTCCACTTCTACCCAGGTGGGAGAGCTCTTTTCCCAGGTTACATACCATATATCTTTGTAAATAAGACCTAACCAGAGAATGAAGCCTAGCATGGTTTTCTAGGGTGGTCATGATAAAAACCCTACCCCAAAAATAAGCCCCAGTTAAGCTTGTCAACAACACATGATGGACATGTTGAATTATAAAATAATATTATTGACACTTGTTGACTGAGGTTATCGTACTCTGCTCACCATTTTTGGACCATTCAGATACCCAACTTCTTCTCTTTGCAGAAAGTCATAAGATTCTTTGCCTGGGAGTCCTCCACAATTCTTACTGTAACCCTACCCATCACTCACACTTGACGGTTGAGATCCTTGGCCCATAAACACGGGCAGGTGTATTTTGATTGATCAACGTAGAGACAACGTGCATAAAGCATGTGCACGTGATAGTGTATGGTTGTGGGTGTGCCTTCTCTTTGTAAACAGTGTCATTTTGTGTTGCCACTCCGGTCTTGTAAGTCTTCAAATTAACCCCCCCCAGACAAGATGAGTGCAAAAAGAAAGAGCTATTCCATCGCATACAAGAAAGGAATCCTGGTGGAATCCCGGGGAAATAATCTGGCAGCTTTCTGCAAAGGGAAGAATTTAGATCTTCGAATGGTCCAAAAATGGCATGCAGCATACTGTAACCTCAGTCAACAGGCCAATGAGGTAAATGCTAAGAAGTGCAAGTGTGGATCGGGTTGGTAACCATTATTTCCTGAGCTGGAAGACATCATCTGTGAGTGGATTGCTAACAGGAGAGCAAAGGATTTGGTTGTGCACATAGATGATATCCAAGCTTTTGCCCTTGCAATGGCACCACAGTTAGAAACATCCCCAGAAGAATTCAAAGCATCACAACATTGGCTGGATGGCTTCCTTCACTGATATGAACTGTCTCTAAGAAGATCAACAACACTGTTCAAGCTGAAAGATACTGAAGTTATTAAACGTGCACTTGCATTCAAGTCCTTTTTTGATGGCATTGATTTTTCTAAATACCAACACTCCAACATGATTGCTATGGATGAAACTGCAGTGTTTATGGGCCAAGGATCTCAAACAACAATTGATCAGAGGGGTGCCTCATCAATCTACATTCCCTCCACTGGTTATGAGAGTGCATTACCTGTATTTTGGCAATTAGTCTAGATGGAAAGAAAATCCCACCTCTAATCATTAGTAAGCACAAGAAAAATAACACTGAACGTGTTTCAAGCATTTACATTCTTGAAACCGAAAAAGCCTGGTGCACACAAGCAGCTATAAGGAAGTGGGTCGATGTAATGCTGCCATTTGTTTTGCGAGGTGGCAAAAGAGGTCTGTTAGTCTAGGATTCAGCCAGCACTCACCGTGCTAAAGAAATGAAGAAATTCCTTGCAAAGAGATGAATAGATCAAATAATGATTCCCGCAGGAATGACTGCCTATTTCCAGACTCTTGATATTGCAATCAACAAGCCATTCAAGGACCATTTGTGCATGGAACTCAATGACTGTATTGAAAATAGAATGTGGAGAAATCAGCATAGAAACTTTGTGAAGCCTAGCCTGCAAGAGGTTGTGACTTGGATGAAAAAGTCATGGAATAAAATCACTAACAGATGTGTTGCCAATGCACTATGAGCAGGCTACTTGGACAAGCAGTGCTCATTTAAGGAGAGCCCTATTGCTAGGCATGACAGATTGAGGCCAATGGTTCTACGGGAAATGGAGTCACAAGAAATTCAGGCTGAAATTTGGGGGTTGAACACTTATGACAATGTTCCAGAAGAAGATGACATGACTGTATTTGAATAACTGTGAAAGCCAAGGTGCAGATATTCTGAAGTTGAAATGTTTGTTGTACTGTTTATGTAGAATTCTCACACAACTGTTTTAACGCATTAGAACTGTGGTCCAATAACAGAAAAGTATGAAATAAATGTCAATTTGTGTACATGAATAAATATCAATTTTTGTACATGAATAAACGTCGATTTGTGTTCATTAATAAATGTTGATTTTTGTACATGAATAAATGATAGATTGCTGGATTGTGTGGGTAAATAAGCCCTAATGCGTATTTTGGTGGGGAAAAGAGTATAAGACCTGGTCTTATTTTATATATATATATATATATATATATATATATATATATATATATATATATGGGTCTATATTAGAATCTTGAAGATTTAATGCTTCGAATCACTAAATATCGAACTTTAGTGATTGAAACATTAAACCATCGAAATTCTAGTAAACCCTGTAAAAAAAAAAAAACAAAAAAAAAACAAGTAAATGGTGTTTAGGCAGGAGGGCAAGCCCCCAACACCACCCACTATTTAAACATACCAACTCCGAGATTGCACTTTAACAGAGTATGGTGCGCAAAGGGAAGATTTCCCTTTCCTACACTGTAGTGCGATCTCAGAGTTGGTATATTTAAGTAGCGGGGGGTGTGGTGGCTGCAGGGGGGCTTGCCCTCCTGCCTACACTCGTTAGTTTTTTTTTTTTGGTCCTATAAATATTTTTATAGGTGTTCGATCTATTAATAGCTCGATGCATACAATTTGATGTTAATGCATTTGAACTATTAAACTTTCGTGATTATAATATAGACCCAATATATATGTGTGTATGCGCTTGTGGGTATATGTATGTGGGTTTACTTTCATTCACTGAAAACACATTTCACTGAATTTCAAATCATTCACACCAAGTCACTGAAAGCTCAAATTACTGAAAACTGAATTCACCGTGTCACATTTCACTGAATGTAAGTAGTGTTAGGCAAATAAAATGTATATGCCCTTTTTCCCACTGTAGTGCGGTCCTGGAGTTAGTATATATACTTAGGGGAGGTATGGGTGGCACAGCCCCTCACCTACTCTTGGTTTTATATTGTTAGCTTTCAGTGAAATGAGATTTATAAATATAAAAGCAAACTAGATGGGGGTATGCCCCCCCCCACCCCCAATGTGGGGGCACTGTACCCCCACCCCCCCTAACTATATATACTAAGTCCAGGATTGCACTACAGTGGGGAAAAGGACATATAAGTTTTATTTGCCCAACAGTATTTACATTCAGTGAAATGTGATTTGTGAAAGGAGTTTTCAGTGATTTGAACTTTCAGCGATTTGTTGTAGGGCAACCAAAATTCAGTGAAATGTGTTTTCAGTGAATGAAAGCAGATCCATGTGTGTGTGTGTGTGTGTGTGTGTGTGTGTGTGTGTGTGTGTGTGTGTGTGTGTGTGTGTGTGTGTGTGTGTACATACATATGATTATAGTTTACTACGTCACTGATCTAGTACATCAGCATTCCCAAAACCAAACTTGAACAAATAGCCATATCTTCATCAATTACTAATGGTCTGAGCCTAAATTTGTGCAGTTCTTTTAGAAAATGATACTTCACGAAGTGAGTGTGAAATCATATTTTTAGCCACAACTGTGCAGTGACTCTATTTCAAAATAGGTGAAATACACCATTGAGATAAGTTTTCTGAATGTTTTGTGCCAAAATACTACTTGCTACCAAAGTTGTCTTCATTTACTCATATGGAATTTCTCCATATATTTTTCATAACTTTATTAAAATTCAACATTTTTCACCAAGGTTGCAAAATTTCATAAATGTTACCTCATCTCTGGAATAACTGTAATGTCTTTTCATATTTATGTCATAAATGTTGATTTCAAATAAGAAACATAATTTCATATGGTGATTATGAAATAACTTTTTCAGATGGAATTACATAGTGATAGTTTAAAGTTCATGGCACAGGTTTATATGGTTAGTATTCTCTAACATTTGTCTCCAAAATGCTACTAATTGCTGTAGTTATGAATCTGCATTTAATTTGGTAAACACTTTCTCATAACTGTACTAAATTTCAACATTTGAACACAAGATGGCATACACTGCCATCTATTAAACGTTACTCTATGAATAGCTGCATTGCCCTGCTATTGCACCCCTTCTTCCTCTCAAATTCATTTTCAAGTGGTTGTTGTTCAGGGTTCCCCCTCCCACCTCCAGAATTCATGTTTAGTAGCTGTTGTTCATTGTCACCCATGCCACCTCCAGAATTCATGTTCACTTGTTGTCTAGGGTTACCCATCCCAACTGTCAAATTCATGTTTATTAGTTTTCCACTGTCATCTCACACATACTCCTTTATTTATATCCAATAATTCTTAGTTAGGGTCACTTCTTGCTATATGTGCTCATTGTCTAGAGCCATCACCCCTGTCTGCTGCCAAATTTTTATTCATTGTTAGTCACTGTAACAATAAATTTGTATTCATTGTTTGTTGTCTAGTGTAACCTCTTTTTCAACTCCCAAATTCATTGTCAGTGCTTGTTGTTCAAGGTGACCCTCACCACCTCCTGAATCCAACTTCAGTGTTTAGCCTTGTTGTTTCAGAACTGTGGGGTCTGGTATTTACTACTGAGCCATGGTTACTATTTTGTGGTTTTCACATTCTAACTTATCCAGTTAGATTTATTCTGAGTACTGTGGTTTCCTGCAACATCCCAAGGACCTCTTGTTGAACATATTACTCTAGATCCTGTGTCGACATAGCCTTTGACTTTGTTCTTTTCTTTACAGTCTGGATCACGGCTTGTTTAGACAAATTATACAGTTATTAAAACATTAATTAGATAAACTCTTGCACAGAAGTCAAACATGCTTAAGCTGTAATGTGCACAGATTCCCTCTTACTTTTCTGTTTTAAAACTTTAGCAGCAAAGCACAAAAAGTGTGTTAAAAAACTTCTACATGGGCTCTTGTACTATGTAATATGTTTGGTATACCAACATTCAGTGCCACTATTCTAGACAAAGATTGTGTTACTGAATAGCAGCATACAAATGTTTTTTTTTTTTTTTTTTTTTTAAGAAGGCACACAGGAGAGCACACTATACAGTGCCCTCTCTTGGTAAACATATTATAGATTGCTGTGTTGTACTTTATTGGAATGCAAGATAGCACAATAGTTTATAAGGAAATTTAACAGACACATACCTTATGAACTATGAACTAACTGTTCCCAGCTGTGCTTTTCCCCCACGTCTAACTGTAAATCATATAGTATAGTCATTCTTTAGGCATGGTAACAGAGCTCAGGTCATTATAAAAATATACTAATAAGGGAATCTGGTGCTGTGTGAACTCTGCCGGTGGGAGCTTGGTAGTGTTCCTGTGTAGAGATGGGGAACATGTGGGTATGCTTGCAAGGTTGTCTTCACCGTAGAGAGCTCTGTTGCCTGTAGTTTTTTTCTACAGTGCAATGGAGTTTTATGTATTTATTTATTTTCATTTAGCACTGATGTGCTGCACAGCTTTGTTATTAAGGAGCATATCAGCAGGGAATAAGGATTGTTCTCTTAAGAAAGAGCAGATCATCCATTTGTATTGCTGGAGTCCCATACATTACCCCATTGTTATCAGCCCATGTTCAGGCAAAGTATTCTTTGTGTTTCTCATATGATCATGGGGAGGAGTAACTTGCATGTGTGGTATTTGAAAGACTTGTCTCATTCTGTATATCTCTTTATGAATTACTAAGGGCTTTCATACACAGTTATATTGACAGCCAGCCATACTCCCTGATACACAATGTTTGTGAATAGCACCTAGTGTTATTAACCATATCTTACATTAGTATATTTATTGGTTATTGGCACACACTTTTAAAATGTTTTTTTTTCTATTGTAAGTGCATCTAGCACACTATTTAATTGTAGGAAAGAAAGCATGTGCAACAAGGGCATAAAGCAGTACATTAAAATATATTAAATGAAGCATAAATTCACAATGCTGTTCTGTTCATGTGATTGTATAAAACAATCCACACACTGCAGTAATGCACAACTATAGCAAATTCATCTGACACCTTGTGCAGTTCTCCAAACAGGCACTCCCTCAAATTAAAATTGAGGAGCCAAAAAAAACAAAAAAGTTGAATATGAAAAAAAAAAAGCTTTTCTGTATTCCTAACTGTAGCATCCTGCTTGCTACACTTGTAACAAAATGTTTGCTACAATTGTTACCATGCACTCACCCACCAAGTGCTTCAACATTTTTACTAGGACTGTAAATCCAGTATCAGCATTTATTTATGAAATTGGCATCTTTGCAGCTTCATAAAGCAATGCCAATCTTACATCATTGTTAGCTGATGCTTGCACCTCCTAATAGCTTATTCCTGGGGCAGTCATCCCTTTTGCCCCACCCTAGTTAGGGTTCTGCAGTAGTGCATTTACAATTTAAATGTATAAGCAGCAGCTTTACAATGAGTTATCTGAATATTTCCTTGTCGCATATTAGCATAGATCATCTCAAGTGATTACATTTGCAATTAGTGTAATGATATGCCTTGTAGTATTATAACACATTTGCAAGCATATAGCTTCATTTGATCATCTTTGCTCCCATCTATAACTGTTAGCTTACATTTCTGTATGATTTATATTTAACAGCTAATGTTACTTATTTTATCTTGGTTTGTACATGCATAAGCAGGACAAATTGGCTGACTGACTGGAGCTGGGTTTTGCAAACTAGCCAGCAGATCAGTATGATATACCAGTAAGATAACAACGCAATAAACCTTTTGAATTTTCAGTCAGTTTCAGTAACAAAACAGTTCCATGTTGATTAGTATTGCAGGTTTATTATTTTCCAGTAGTGCA
Source organism: Protopterus annectens (assembly GCF_019279795.1). Lineage (NCBI taxonomy): Eukaryota > Metazoa > Chordata > Ceratodontiformes > Protopteridae > Protopterus > Protopterus annectens. Next base: position 1,635,540,480 of record NC_056731.1, on the reverse strand, counting down.
GGCATGCTAGACCAGGACAGTGTTTGTATACTGCAAACAATGACATGTTGATTGACGTGACACTACTTCAGGCTTCTGGATTTAGCTTTTTGCTGCCTTTTTGTTTCTACCATTGTTTCCTAACTTTATAAATTCACTGACATACTCAAAAAAGTATTAAAGTTAATAAGTACAAAATACTTTGCAAAAGCGACATGGTCTCATCAGCTCTATATCAGTGATCATTCAGTAGAGGTGCAGGTTCAGCAGAATTCCAGAAAGCAGATGCTGTAAGTGAGGCTTCTCACTGTAGCACATGGCAGTCTGCTTTTACATTTTCTAACATTGCCCTCATATAAACTACCTTTAGCCAATGAGAATTGAGCAGCAGTATTATTGGATAAAGGGAAACAATAAACATTTCCTTTAGGCCATATTAATTGACACAATACATTTTTATAATCTGATGAGCTGAACAAACTTTCAGCAGTTTAGACTGCTTCATAACAAAAAAAATAAAAGTGCTTTCAGACTTTCAACAGAAACATGTGACTTTCAGGATTTCAAAAGTAGTTGTAGTTTAATATATCACAGACTTTTTTCATACAATGCATACTTTTTTCCAGAACTGTTTCTTTCATGATGTTTGTCTTGACATTTTCTAAAGTTATCTGCACAGTTTGCAATATGCCACATACCTATATGGTGCTAAAAACACTACATTGAAAGAAAAAAAGAGAAGTCTGAAAAAAAAAAAAATCGACAGTGCTTACACTGGTTGATATTAAATGCATACAGTACAGGAAAGTGAAAATGGTAAGAATTTGCATGTATTATTTAATTTTTAAGAAACGAACACTATTGTTTCTTTCCTTAAAATGACAATGAGCTTTGTTTAAGAATTGTCAGAATGAGCAGAACATTAGGAACTTGGCTTTTTTCTTGGCATGCACTTATTATCTCAACATATATTGTATGTACTCGGGGAAAAAAAGAAAAAGTTCTCATTTTAGAAGAACGTTGTAAATTTCTGTACAGATTAGAATTGGAATCATCTGATACGTTTGATGTGACTAGTGAACACATTAAAAGCCATCAAATACAACTGGATGCATGCTTTGGTAATAGAGTTTTTGAAACCTGACATATTTCTAGGATGCAAACTCTGTGATGACTGCTTCAGTAATTTTTTACTTTGTTTCTCAATACACAGTATAATATATATCAAAATCAATCAATCTTTCTATCTCTGTGTGTAGGAGTGTGTTTGTATTTATCTTTGTACATTCATTAACTGGGGCATTGTGCTTATGTATTGTTTATCCATTTCAGCTTCAGCCTGTGAGTAAAGACAACACAACAACAACATTAAGATAAAGATACAAAGCATTACTAGTTTGGAGAGATAATGAAGGAAAAGTAAAAAATGCTAGGGTTCTTCCTAATTTTTGAGAAGGGGAAGGAATTTTATGGTTAGTGTATGATTTGATATTCTCTCCTCAGCCCATAGCCTTGACCTTGGTAACCGTGGTAACCAGCTTACCTTTTCTTCAGGTCTTCGAAATAAATTCTTTTAGTTGATATTGCTGGATTATAAGTGGTTCCATCATCCAATACTGATGAATCACTTGTAAGCAACCCCATGAACAGCAGAGTTTATTAGGCAAGTAGGGAATGGAATTAATCTGGAAGAACTTTCTTCTATATCATCCATGCAATGTACACACACATACAGACAGCTTAGAGTTAGCAGTCCACCTTTGGTTACGCTACTTAGTATCATAGTATCATAGTAGAATACTAGGCTACTGACCAAGGGTCCTTTTAAGCCTAACCATGCTTCACAATAAAATTTGATAGATATTGTTTCCCAAGGATTTTGTGGGAGTATGTATACTTAGGCATGGGTGGCTAAGCATTTACAAGCTTCTTCTCTCTAATAGAGACATAGGTGCCATACTAGGGGTATATTTATGGCTTCTCATCCACTGATAGCAGTTTTGTTTGAGTAAGTGCTGGGATGAACTCTGCTTCACATGGATGGGAAACCTTTTCCAGAGAAGAAGGAGCTTCTGGGGCACATACCTGTTCATCCAGCATGTCCTGTTTATGTTGCAGGCAAGCTGTAGGTCCCTGTATCTGGTGTTCCTGATGCTATTTGTTTTATGGATGTGCAACAGGTCCATTAGGGCTGGCTTGGTGGATGCTTTGTAGGCCAGGCATAGGTCGCCTCTCAGCAGCCTGTAGGAGACCAAATATAAGGACAAACCTTTGAGGTGGCCTGCAAAGAACTTTTTTTCCATATCATGTATTTTTTATGAGGAATCTCTGAGGCTGCTGCAGTTCTTGCATATGTCTAGCCAGGTACCTACCAAAGGGGCATTGTAGTCAATGATTGGTCTTATGAGAGCAGCACACACTTTACCTGAATGGCAAAAATGTCTTCATAAATTTAAGTTTTGACTTTACTACCCACTTCCACTTATCTACCATTCAACATTGCAGGATTTGACCATTCTTACTCTCAACAAAGTGCACCTTCAACCATTTTTGGAAAATCATTCAATGAACTAAACACTCAGCCAATAGTATGGAGTACACACACACACACACACACACACACACACACACACACACACACACACACACACACACACACACACACACACACACACAGACATATATATGCACAAATGGGTCCACTTTCTAATCTTGAAATACTGAAATATCGAATTTCAGCATCCTGAGACTAGAACGTTGAAAGCCCACAAACACGAAAACACATAATACCGACACCCAAAATACAGAAAAAAAAACAAAACATCCAAATCTCCTCCTACATAACACTACCTTACATTTTAGCAGGGGGGCAAGCCCACCTGCAGCCCCCACACTCCCGCTACTAATATGTACCAACTCCGAAGTCGCACTAGCACAAATACACACACACACACACACACACACACACACACACACACACACACACACACACACACACACACACACACACACACACTCTAACCTACCTACCCTAACCAACTCCTAAAACTTACCCAGAAACTAAATCAAACCAAAATCCTATCCAAAACCCTCACAAAATACAAACTTACCTGAATCTCTGTTAATAAACATAGGTTCATAGGTTCATACTAGGCTACCAGAGTGTGTTTGGCTTTCGCCACCCATTTTAAATGAATTTTGCTATGCCCTTTTTTGAGGTTAGTATAATGTGCCTCTGTCTAACAGTGACACAGAAGTAATACCCGGGGTAAACCTACAATCTCCCATCCACTCATCAAGATTCCTCTTGAAGAGAGTCAATGAGGGACTCTGCCTAACCTGGACTGGGATTTTATTCCAGAGTGAAGGGAGCCTCTGGGTTATGAATGTGTCCCTCCAGCATGTCCTATTTATTTCAGTGCTGAGGTTCAAGTCTCTCGAGCATGTAGCTTGATGGGATTTGGATTTTCTGAGGTGCAGCATGTCCATTAATTCCGGGTTGGACATGGATTTCTATGTCAGGCACAGATCGCCTCTGAGCAGGCGGTATGCCACTGAGTAGAGCTGGAGTTTCTTTAACCGGGCAGCATATGGCATCTGTTTGAGCCCTTTGATCCTCTTGGTGAGGTACTTTTGGGGTCTTTCCAGTTGCTGCAGGCGTCTGGTAAGGTACATCCCAAAAGGGGCATTGTACTTAATTATGGGCCTGATGAGGAATGAGTAAAGAGGCATGATGACCTCCCCTGATCTAGATGTGAATCCCTTCATGATTAGGTGGGCTCTATAAAATGTTTTTCTAACCACTTTGGACACGTGGTTTTCAAATGAGAGATTGCTATCAACTTGGGTCCCCAGGTCCCTAATTACTTCTTCTGTACATAATGGATTACCACCTATGTGGTAATTTGTGGGCACTTTGTTTTTGCCAAAGGGGATGACCATACACTTTATGGCATTTAGCTTGAGGCCATGGCTCTGGCACCAGTTGTCTGTTTCTATGAGGCCCTTTTGTAGGATGCTTGTGTTGGCTGGAGAGTCGATTATGCCACCTAGTTTGCAGTCATCTGTGAACTTGGTCAGCCACAGGCCTTCCGTGTTGGCCTGTACCTCCGAGAAATATATACCAAACAAGAGAGGTCCCAGGACTGAGCCTTGTGGGACGCCACTTGTAACTGGTTTGGAGTCTGACATGGCTCCAGCAATTCTAACCATGTGGGTTCTGTCCTTGAGCCAGTTTGCAACCCATCTAGTGACATAGGGGTTTATATTTAAGCTGGTGAGCTTATCTATAATGCCTGAGTGGGGTATTGTATCGAAGGCTTTTGCGAGGTCCAGGTAGGCTGTGTGGACCACCTTCCCCTCGTCAATGGCCTTGGTGACTGTTTCAAAGAAATCAACCAGGTTTAAGAGGCAGGATCTGCCCTTAACAAAGCTGAACTGGGTAGGATCCAGTGTCTGTAGGTCTCCAATATCTTTATTTATGAGGTCCATGATGATCCTTTCCATAGCTTTGCAGACCAAGCTAGTCAGGCTTATGGGGCGATAGTTTCCAGGATCCGTTGATGCACCACCTTTGTGGAGAGGGACCACTGTAAGGCTGAGATTGAACAGTAGTTTTATGTTTGGGTTTAGCTCTTCTTGGAGTCCATGTAGGACACAGCCCGGGACACCGTCTGGTCCCATTGATGCTGTGTTTTTTGCTTTGGAGAGGGCGGCTCTTACCTGAGCAGGGGGGCAGCACTCTGCTGGGATAGATATTTGCCCTTTTGGTGGGGAGGGGGGGGAGAAGTTTGCGCTGAACCTGTCAGCTAGGATATTGGCAATGTCTGTGGGTTTGGTGTATTTTTTGTCATTTTGGACTAATTCTGAGCATATCTGGGAATTTCCACCCAGGTTCCTAACATAACTAAAGAAAGCCTTGTGATTATCCTTAGTGTCCTGTGCAATTTTTCTCTCGAAGCTGGCCTTAGACGATTTTATGAGTGCCCGTAGTTTTTTGCTAATACTGATCAGAGATGCCTTCCCTTTTTGGGATTTTGCTCTATCATGTAGTAGCTTCCTCCTTCTATTGTATAGTTTGTTTATGGCTGGGGTCCACCAGACAGGACGCGTGCCTTTGGAGGATTGGGTCTTGGTTTTATTTGGGATTGCATGATCCATGCATTCCTGAAGGTGTTCATAGAATGCATTTATAAAGGATTCTGCGGTCTGGGCCATATTTTCCACAGGCCCGGGGGCTTTGAAAGGATTCCACCTCGGTTTTGAGGAGTGTGAAATTTGCTTTAGAGAAATTTTTCACTGTGGTTTTCTGGGCAGGGGGTGGGGTCAGGATGTGAATATCCAGTGAGATTAGTTTATGGTCTGATCTTACCAGTGAGGGATACACTTCTGGTCTGGAGCATAGAGCCCCCATGTTGGTGATGATCAGGTCCAGTATATTTTCCCCTCTTGTGAGAGTGGTAACAAGTTGTTCCATAGCATTTGAGTTTATAAATTCTAGGAACCTTTGGGCTAGGGTGTTGGAGCTAGAGTAATGCTCCCAGTCTATGTTTGGGTAGTTAAAGTCATCCAATATAATGGTGTTTGGAGAGACCTTCATATTTTCCAGTGTTCTCAGGAAGGCCGAGTGGGGTTCCTGGGTTTGGGAGGGTGGTCTGTAGCAGGCTATAAACTGGAAGGCAGTTTTACCCACTGTTAGTTGCACATGGATAGTCTCTGATGCTTCGTGCTGTGCCACCAACCTGGAGGTGTGGGTATCACTGACGAATATTGATACTAACCCTCCTTTTGTGGTTCGGTCCAAGTTTTGGGGCCAAAAACATGGTATGAGGTATAACCTGGTAGTGCTGGGGTGCTCTCGGGAGCCTTGAACCAGTTTTCTGTTACTGCACAGATATCGATGTTCTCCATGCTAAGGAGAGTTTCGAGTGCGTGCATCTTGAGGTTTAGACTTCTGGCGTTGAGTAGCATTACTCTTGGTTTCTTATCCCTTGTGATACCTATGGAGGTGGGTTTGTCTTTTGAGCCTTGCCTAAAAAAGGCACTATGGGGGTGGCAAGAGCCTTTGCCAATATCCGAAAGCCCAGGGGTGACAGGTGCAAGCCGTTCTTAGCGAAGCATCATGGCTTGTCAAGCATGTCATCCCAGGCTGACAGGCATTGGATCCCCTTTGAATGACACCAATACTTAAGCCAATTGTTGAAATTGATCACCTTGTGTTCATATTGTGGCATCATTCTTGGTGAGAGTAAGATGCTACTCAAGGTCAGGGTCATATCGGCCTGGGCTACATGCTCAGAGAGCTCGTCTATGTCTCTTTTCATGTAGTCCAGGGAGGTACATCTCAGGTCATTCACACCAGCATGGACAATGACTGAGTCATATTTGTACTTGCCTTGGAGTGACCTGAGTGCTTGTGTTATGTGGCGGATCCTAGCACCCAACAGGCAGCTCACCGTGACCTTCTCCTTGTTCAGCCTGGTGAGCGGGACGTCAGTGTGCCTGACGATAGAGTCACCTATTACAAGTGTATCAGGTGTGTTGTGTAGCCTTAAGGGCTGTGACTGTTCAGCACACTGGCTTTGTGAGCTATGTGTTGCACGTGTTTTGTTTTGGGGTAGTGGTTGCTTGGGTGTCTGCTTTGGAGGTCTCTGCTGCTTAGGCAGATTTTTATTTAGAGCCTCCGAGTATGTTTTTGTGTGTTTATGTGTTTGGTTTGCTGTCGTGTTAGGTCTATGTGAGACTGGAATTGTAGTGAGTGTGGTTTCCTTCTCCTCCTGACTGGTTATGCCAGTACTGAGTTGAGAGAGCTTAGCCTCCAGTTTGGCTATATGGTTGCATCTCTCACGTGTTGGAATTTGTTGGGAGGAGGAGAGGGTTGTCTGTGTACATGAGGCAGTTGTAACATTGCCTCAAGATTCCCAGATTCACCAGCTGGACCAGAGAGGAGATTGACAACTGACCTTTGGACATGCTAGAATAGTATTGGGAATTCCTTTATAATTGAAAAAAAGGGCCAATGGGGGAACAAGGTCCTCAAGGGGAGTTTGTGAGGGTGCAGTGCTTTTAATTTTTTAGTGCTGACTTATATAATTGCTTTAGTGAGCAAGTGCCAGGCTTTAGAGTAGGAATAGGGTGTTTATTATGAGAACTAGATCAGTTCTAAGGGAAAAAGTGAAGAGCAGACTTTGTGGAGCCGAGAACTGTTTAAACCCAATTAAGCGGAGCTGCCCGATGCTGCGCTATGCGCAAAGCCACGCCAAAGCGGGTTTTATACAGGAGGACTTGAAAGAGCTAGAAATTGGCCCAAAACAGCCAATAGACTACCAGATTCTTGTGCTGGGAACACTCCTCCAGGGATAGATAGGCTGCTCTAAGTTCCCCACTGCCACTGGTGAACAAAGAAGCCTCCCTTTTTCCAATAAAGGAAATGGGCAACACAGGAACTTTCCAAAAGTCCAGAATACAACAAAGCCTGTATTTGGACTACTCTAGGTCAGGAAAGATGGGAAACAAGGATCATTTTTTTGTTTTTTTTTTCTTTTTTGCAACAAACAGCAGGAAAATGCAATAAATATGTAACACAGGCTAGCGCACTTGAGTGTGTAGCCTCAACAGGTAAATGCAACAAACAGGACAAACTTTAAAAGTGCAGGTGCAAAAACAACTTTAAACAGTTTAAAACAGTTCATGAAGCAGGAATACTTGCAGTTTAGCTAGATCAGACAGTCTCCCAGGTAGTAGCAGGAAAAAAAACACTTTTATCAGTTTAGCAGTCACTCTTTTAGCCTCTCTGCTGCTAGCACCACTCTGCAGGACCACAAGGAGCTTGGCTGAGTAGTAACAAGCGCAAAAACTGTGCCAAAGCAGGTTTTATACAGGGGGACTTGAAAGAGCTAGAAATTGACCCAAAATGGCCAATAGACTATCAGATTCTTGTGCTGGGAACACTCCTCCAGGGATAGATAGACTGCTCTAAACTCCCCACTGCCACTGGTGAACAAAGAAGCCTCCCTTTATCCAAGAAAGGAAATGGGCAACACA